>NC_040035.1:42313107-42404059 GCF_003713205.1 Coffea eugenioides | reverse complement strand
TCCCGAGCAGGGTCCAGATGATTGCGGGGCCGGCTTTTGACGGATCGAGCGGGGGAACGCTCGAACCCATTCCGTGTGGGCTTCCTCGGAGAGGGGTCTCTGGGTTGGCTCCTCGCGGACCTGTCGCGGGAGTACCTCTCGCTGTCCCCAACCACCGAGGCTCGGGGGCGGGGAGGAGTCCGGGGTCGCTTCCTCCTAGGGCGCTGGTCGCGCGACTCATCCTCTGAAGGATCAGGGGGTAACTCCTTCTCCTTTCCCTTGGCCTTGGAGGTCTGTGCACCCCCAGCCCCCTCTCCCTCCTTCGCCTGCCGAATTATATCCTCCAGCATGGGGAGATTCTCCGTCACGAACTGGAAGATCTGCTGCCTCCGTTCCCCTGAAAGGGCCGAGCCACCGACGCCCTGGGACGCCCCGGCCTCTTTCCGCTGGGACCCCTCATCGCCCCCAGGGCCGGCGCTCTCTGCCGTACGCTTGGATCGCGTCCGGGCCATCAACACAATCTTACTTACCTTACGGTTCCCACAGACGGCGCCAACTGAAGAAGCGCAGACGCTTCCCCGAGGAGAGCTGACCTGATCAGCTCGGGGTGTCGATGGGAGAGCTGATCCAAGACCTGCAAAACAGAGAAGATGAGCTAACAGAGGGGGCCCGAGGGTTGTCCCCGAGGGCGCTCCGACGGCCAAGTTAGTTTTCCGGTGAGTAGGGTTCACGGGAAGTAGCAACTGTCAAGAGTTAATTGCCAATAATCAGCCTCCCTTGTACAGTGGATGTGTGCTATTATTTATACCTGCGAGGGAGTCCGATCTCCGCACGACGCGGGACTTGCCCGGTATAGATAGTATCCCGCACTCGGGGGGGGGACTTCCTCCGACCTCTTCGGGATGGACCTTCGCCTCCCCTGGGAGCTCTAGTCGGTACGGCCCGGGGCTGCTCCCAGGGGTCTGAGGATCAAGGCCCAGCTCGGCCATTCCTGGGCTGCCACGTGTCTGGGCCCGGAACGGGGCTCCTGCACTAGACAACAATTAGGTAATGGATATTAGAAATATGTTATATTATAGTGATTTAGCACCTCAGCTAAAACAAAGACAAAAACGAGTAACTTAGCAATTTTACAATCAATAATGGTGGAAGTTAAATACCGATCTCATAGTTGGGGCCCAATGCGCTCAACTCTGGATTAGTTGGAGTCTAATGCAGTCACCGAACACAAGGTTTACACAAAAAAGAAAGAAAAAGAAAAAAATGGTACCTAAACTATTGCTAGTAATTAATCAATTATGTCTTGTTGAAAAAGGCTTGATCTAATGGTTAAGATAGAGTTTCTAGAAATTAGAAGTTCTGATTTTAAATACCTTATTCCTTTATCGCTTCTTAAATCTCACCCTTCCTTGTTAAAAAGAAAATTAAAAGGAAAAAATCAATTTAGTCCTATCATTTCTTGTACTTTGATAACAAGGGTTGATTAGGAAGAATCAAATTGATTTGGGGAATGAATAACATGTGCAAAAATTGGATAGTTGTTAGTTTAGTGATAGGAAGTAGAGCCCGTGGGGATAGGGAATGGAAAGAAATTGAGGTTATTAAGGAGCTATGAAGTTTCTAAATCTTTTAAAATAAATGGTTAAGGTACCTTCTTCTCCAGTAAAGAAACCTTGTCTTGTAGTTTGGTAGTCGATTGATAATCATCAAGCAAGTAGCCATAGAGTCTTGATGGCTTGGCCAGGAAAGTTAAAGTGGAAGTCCATGGAACAGCCGAACTCTGCAGCAGCTCAGAAGGAGTTAGCTTCTTGGTGTGGTTCAAGTCCCTTAGCAGGGTGGAATGCACCAACAAGTCTTGAGCCGAGCGGGGATCTAGGCATCGGTTGTTAACACAGCTCCCAATCTGGATACCAATGTTCGCCGAGATGTTTGTTATCGTCCCCGGCGGATTGAGAAGGAATGTGGTGTCGGTTCTATAAGGAAGTCCCTAGAACCGATGTGTCAGAAGGATGAATTGATTTACCTCGGCCATGAGGGATAGAGACTATAGTAACGCCTCGAGTTGTCATATCTCCGGAATGGCCAAGCTCCCGGAAACCTCCTCGGCCGCCGTCATGGGCGTAGCACTGGTAATCGGACCACCCGTATGAGGAAGCATGGTGATCAAGGTGCTCTTCTTCTTGGGTGCACCCGACATCTCGGCCATGGCTTTCCTCTTGGATTGTTTTTTCGCCACGGTCCCTGACTCGGAAATAGGGGTGGGCATGGGTCGGGTACCCACCCCTAACATGATTTGGCTTACCCAACCCTAATATATTGATCAGCCATTTTGCGATTCTAACCCGCTCCTAATGTCTTCGAGTACCCGAAAAAAGGGGCGGGTCATAGGATACCTGTCCCTAAAAAAAACTATTTTTCAATAAAAAATTTCTTTCCACTTAATATCAACATGTTTTTCAATAAAAAAATGCTTTCCAATTAATATTAGTAGAGATATTGTAATTAAAGTCCATATATCACCATTCTCACACATTTCATCCAACAATCAAATCGATCTCATAAATTTAATACATATTAAAATTATAATATCTAATAGACAAAATGAAATTTCATAATAATTTTGAGTACATCACCATTCTTACACATTTCATCCTTTTACAATATAACAAACACAAGGATAATAAGTATTTGGCAATTTCTCCAACTTCCTTAAGGATGTTATGGTACAAAACTGCATCCCAAATAAGTCGATTGTGAAATCAAGTTCGGAAAAGAATTGAATAGAACTAATTATTTTTGGAAAAAGTATAACCAAAATAACCTTAAAAAATCTTCCCCAACCTCTTTACATCTTTGGAATAGACCTTATGGTGTTAAAGGTGATGAAAAAGAAAAATAAATTTCTTACACTAAATAAAAGAGACAAATTTAAGAGACATAATTGCAATAAAATAAATCAAATAAATAAATAAATGAAAGACACAAATGTTTTAATTTTTTAACTAACAGAAAATTGAAACTCCAAACACAAATCTTTAATTGAATTGATGCAAAATTTGCAGGAAAGATCGATGGAGGTAGAACAAAAATAAAAAGGATAAAAGGGTTAGACAATTTTTATAACAGAGTTTCACAAATTTTTTTTCATTTTGTTCATTTGGTTCATATTTCACCGAGAATATTCGCTTTCTTCAAACAAGATGAGGAGAGGTAGATCATATAGGATTAGAATATGAGATTGTGAACCACTTCACTTGCACTTAGAATTAAATATTATAAAGTTATAAAATGATCCCTAATTTTTTAATATTTATATAATAATACCCTGCGGGTCGGGTATTCGCGGGTTTTTATTTTTTTGATCTGTATCCGTATCCGATTTTTGTGGGTACCCGACCCTCATCTGCCCCGCTAAGAAAAATCGGATCGAATATCTTATTTTTGGATTGGATCGAATCGGGTTCATTGGATTTTCGAATCGACGGGTTTTTTTGCCCGCCCCTACTCGGAAGTAATAAGATCGAACACCTTCACCACTGCACAAGGAAAACACATTATTATTTAAACCAATTAAAAGTAGATACAAAGTTATGAAGCGAAAATTACAATATTTATTAAGCCTAGATGAAAAGTAAGGGGTTTTGTTGGAGTCGATGAGAGTTCGGCTGATTCCCCCGTCCACGAGTACAGTCCGGGGGTAGAACCAACTGTTGATTCGAAAGCCTGACCCCATAATCTTCTGAAAACCCACCCCTTCTACTTTGTCCGAGGAGGGATCGGTTGGAGCGTTATGTGGTCTCCACCAAAAGCCACTGGAAAAGTCCTCGGTCGGGACAAAGATGAAATTGTTCTTCCACCTTTTTATTGAGGACGGAGCGTCTACCACCAATTTTGGAATGCTGGTATTCATATTGCCGAAATAGAACCAGCCATTTTCACTTTCGCTGTTCTTGATAGTGTAGCATCGGTAGAAGAGGTTCACAATAGCGGTCATTCCTTGTTCTCAGTAAAGCATTTCGAATCTGATGAGGATTCGGATGGAGTTGGGAACCAATTGAATGACCCTCATCCCCCAACATCTGAGATTGTCTCGAAAAAATCTCGTGATAGGCATTCTCAACCCGGTTCCAGTTGGTTTATGTAAACAGCTACTCTACTCTTGGGGGGTATTTCTGCTGACTGATCAGCCTTTGAGGGAGAAATACTATAGCCCTTCCGGAAAGGATACTTCCGTATCATAACATCAGTTTCGGCCAAGCCAACTATGCTTCTGAAAAGAGGGAGTTGGCCGAAATCTACCCTGGTGAGATCCAGCGAGGCCGTTGGCTCCAACACTCCTTCATCATGAGGCACTTCGGATTCGAGACGGTCGTTATACAAGACCTCGGACTCTTCTCCGCTGGCTTTTTGTGATGCCACAACCTATTGAGATACCTCAGCTACCTCCTCTCCTAGGTTGGACGAGGTGCCTTCTTCCTCCTCAAACTGGTCTGGCCTCTCCGCTCTTCCGAAGTCTAGCCTCACCGTTTCTTTATATGTGCTAGCTAATCGGTCCCTAGTTAAAGAAGAAATCAACTTACTCTTTTGAGGACAGGTTGGAGTCGGCTACTGCAAATTAGTCTCGGTTGATTACTTTGGTCTAACTACTGTAACTTTATCACTATGGGTAAATGATGAAAAGGACCCTCTATTTATAGGGGACAAAAAAAGACGAATTGGCGGCAAGTTTAAGTTTCAAAAGACGTGCCCTCTCTTTCTTCATTAATGCGCGACTATTCATCTGAGAACTACTCTGTGCTTCTCTCCACATTCTCGCACTGTCATTTAATCTAATAACCATCCCTGATAGGTTGTCGAAACCTGTGCAATAATAAAACCTGCTCAAACTAAAAGTAATTTTTGTAGATAGCGGTGAACATGGTCGAATCCACAGGGACTGGGAGTAATTGTTTCTTCTCAAATTCACAGTAACAAAGGGGGTATTTTTTGTGCAGAAGGTGACAATCAAAGAAATTTAAATGAAATCTAAGAAGCTACTAAAAATTAAATAACAAATTACTAAAATCAAATGAATAATAACTAAGACTCTAGCCAAGAAATAACTTCAACAATGGTGCACCTAATTGATCATCGATGCAAAGCCAATTCCAATTATTTACCAATAAATAGGTTATAACTGCCAAACAAGCGATGATAGTCAACCCCTCCTTACTGTGTCGGTGATCAAGGTACGCCCGTTAATCACTGCTCTAATTGAGAAATAATTTTAGGTACGCCCATAAGATTTAATTCTCCAATTGCCTTACGTATTAGAGGAGCCTTATTCTAACCAAATAACGCACTACCAGGGTTATTTTAGATTAGCCCGCGTATTCCCCTGACACAAATTCAATCATGCCAGTTGTCACTATTTTAGAGTAATTAAACAATTACGGATTTAATGTCCCAATTGACAATAGATTATCAAATTAACCAATTATCCGGATCCAAAATAATCAATTAATTAAACAATCATAAGTATTGCAACCAAGAAATGCGAATACCAATAAAAAAGAAAAAGGTTAAATTAAATCGATCACAATTTTAGGTAACCCAAAGCATCCGTTGTTCCTTGATGAGAGTGAGGAAATTTAGTTCATAATTGATGAACAAAATCCACAGGGAATTAAAGCAAAAGCTGCGGCCATCAATGGGAAAGTGCGCAAGTTCAATTCGTTCTGTTCAACAAGGAAAACAAACTGCCGGAGGCAATTGATTGTTTTTGCCCTCTCTAACATACGGAGTGAAAACTACTCAAAAGCTAAAAGGGAAGACAAGTCAAAAGCTTTTCCAATCTTTTTTTCCTTTTCATCCACGGGAGAAGAGAACCAAAAAGTAAGAAAAGGAATACCATTGAAAAGTCAACGGCCAGCCTAAGCTAACAGACGAAAAGTGCCCTGCCTCAGCAATTCTAACTTCCTAACTAAGTGGCCTCTGCTATTGCCTGTCACCTGTGCGGCGGCTCTCCTTCCGGAGAGGCCGAAGACCCCCCAGGTTTGCTTTCTTCCTCCCTTTTTCTAGTTGCTGTCTTCGGTCAAAATTACCAAAAAGGTCTTGCATCTTCTTGTTTCAAGAATGCCCTTGATTGCCTGCTACTTGAACTCTTTCCCGATGACTGTCTAATTGGCCTTGATTGTGATATTTTTGTTCTACTCCCTGAAATAAATGTAAAATACTAAAAATGAATAGAATCCACCAATTAATCCATATCGGGTCAAGTAATAGGAAAAATTAATAACAAAATAAATGATAAAATCGCAATCTATCAATCCCATTATCCCACGTCTTGTCGTCCCACGTGTCCGCATTTGACGCCTCATTAAGTTAGAATTTGCCACGTTTTACAGTTACTCCATGAGGAAGCCTCAGGTTGGGAGACAGGATGAACTTCCCATCCCCAAGGCTTGGGAGGTTTCTTGAGGGCGGTCATTTCGGCTTGACCTGACTTGACCTATGGGCCGACCCGTTATGGGCTCAATCCACGTCAGCTTATCACTTCTTCTACGCTGTCGAGGCCAGCTCCCCAACTATGGCACTATCTCGGCTCAGCCCCTGCCCACGTTCTGGGGCCTGACATCTCTCTGAGAAGGATGACCCCTACATGACAGGTTGACAAGGCGTTTACATGACACAACCACTGTTGCGTCCTATACATCAAGGTTAGACATGTCACAATCGGTGTCAGGCCCTGGGAAATGGAAGCCATCATCCTTCCCACCAACTTGTCTCCTATAAATATCCCTCTCCCCCATCATGAAATGAGGATAAAAAACTAAAGAGTACGAGAACCACACTATCATAGAACATTCATACGTCTAACTTGTCTTTTATTATACCCAAACTAACTTGATCATCGGAGATAAACCGGGAGATAAAGTCCCGTCTAAAGTGAATTTGACAGGTGAATTCCTCCGACTCAGCACCTCAGCCGAGCAGGTGGCCTCATCGGGTCAGCGCGACTTGACCACACAGGAAACTCCCTAAATAGTACTCGTACATACTTTTCACGCCAATGATCCTAGGGTTTCCCACGATGCAAGGGCAGCATGACATGACTAATTAGTAGTTTTAGCAGAAATTTCTAAGATAGACCCTTTGGATAAAGTATTCTGCGGCAAAGGGACATGTAAAATAGTAAGGGAAATTTGAAGCATGATATTTGAATAAGCCAACCACGTTCCCATCATTATGGGCTTTGTCCCCCTGGCAGATTATCTATTACACTATTTTTCCTTGATCAGTAATTTCCGCACCGTTTTCTCTCAACAATTAAGAGGTGATTGGTCTCAAAAGTGATATTTATAAGTTCTAAAGGAAATTGCCCACCATCCACAAATTCCAAGTGTGTTATTAATAGAGAAGAAGTCAAAGCACAAAACATGAAGCCAAAGGATCCCACGCATATGCCACTATTCTTCTGAAACATTCAGAGGAGTAGAAATCTTGGCTGTATTTTGAGGTAAAAGATAACGAAGGATGCTGGAGGATTAAGCAGTGAAAAGAAACAATTGCTCGATTTCATAGGCATGCATGCAATATATTGATTTTACCGGAGGAGGAACTGGGAATATCGTAGAAGTCATTTGTGAAAAAAGCAAGGCAAATTGGCTAAAGGACATTAGTTTGTGGTCAAGTTTATAGAACCTGTGAAGCTACAATTCAGATAAGCACAAGACAGTAGTATTATCTCCCCATGTCTAAAATGTGTTACCGAATTATTGAACCATCAATTTCAAAGGTCGGCCCAAACCACCAAATTCATCCGTCCCCACTAGAGATGGTACTTTGATAAATTCAACATGGAGGGGCTTTTGATTTTAATGAGTCCACCTGACCACATACACTTGCCTTGCCTATGGACCATAATTGCATTGAAACTTCAGTTTTATGGTGGTAAACAAGGTGATTCTTGACTGCAATCTTAATATCCAGGCATTTTTCTTCTCATGTTGAGCGGCAGAGCCTCCAAGGAGTTTCCATATCATGACTTTCAGGCTTTCAGCTTCATGTTGAATTTTAAAGCACCAGTACAGACGGTAGTACTATATTGATCGGAGACTTTTTAGTACCTCTCTAAGTCTCAGCTCCAAAACCCTAACTTCAGTTTTCCACAGAAGTCATGAAAAATAGGTCATTGCTGCAGTCTTCTTCCAAACCTGCTGGTTTTTCCCAGCTACATGTCATACTTGGAGGCTTAACTATGTTGGCAATCGATACAGAAGGTGTTGATTTTTATGCATTTGTTTGACAAAGTAGCACAGCCTTAAAGATCATTCTATGTACATAATAATGGCCATGGCGGTGGAACTGCAGTCCTTTGAAGAATCATGAACCATTCATAGGATAATTAACAATCAAGATGATCAAAGATTAATTAAGCTAAACATGTTGTTACCTCATTATCAGCACTAACCTCGCGAACAGTAATCCCCATTGAAGCTTTAAACATTTGGAAAAGAAAATGCAAAAAAAAAAAAAAAATTCTTTATTTTTTTTCTTGGCTAGGAATGAATTAGTAAGATCATGACCGACCAAATACAAAATAAATGTTATGGTAGACTATTCGTAATCTGCAGTCTTGGCGTAACGTATCAGCAAGAGAGTACGCTGGGACTGCAACAACATTTGGTCCTATTTTCTTGGATTAAGATTGATCATCTTCTTGGATTAAGATTGATGGCCTCAGATTCCTGACGTATTTACTCTAACGTTACGTGGGCTCAAATTATACGATACAATTCTTTAAATGGTCATCGGTAAGAAGCGGCCACGCGCCTTGATGGCTAAGGATATCCACCACTGCTTGTGCTCTTTATACTTTGTAGTTTATACCAGCAGAAACCATTGATCCCACTGTCTAGGCATGTTCTATTTATGAAGTTTCATCAAAATCAATAGGGATAATTTCAGAAACCTTCCCTAAGGTTTCTGACAATTTCACTAAGCTTCCCTAAGATTTGAAAAATTACACATGCCTCCCTTGTCATTTAAAATAACAATACTACCCTTAAATATTTTAATGAATTTCCTTGTTTGGTATGCTTATACTTAGAATGTTTTTAAAATTATCTTTTCATTCTTTTTCCTTCTTATTCCTTTTTATTTTAATTTTTTGCCAATAAAATTGTAAAATTACCATTATTATTTCTAATTTCTATTGTAACCAAATGTCAAATTAATGATTTTTTTGATGAGTTAATTTTATACGTAATCTGATTTTTTTGCTAATCTTTGTTTTCTATTTTTTGGTATTAAAATTAACAATAAACCAAAAAGAAATTGCCCAAAATCACTACTAAATTATGGTAATCCCACTACTCAAAAAATTCATAAACACTGAATCAATTATTTTAACATTTTATTTTCTATCTTATAAATCTAAATCCATAATAAAATACCATAAAAAATCCTATCATAGTGATAAAATTATTATTATTATAGTTGTTTATCAAATAGTAGGTATGGACATGAAAAATTCAGCATCTTTTCCTTAAAATTACATTAGATAATCTTATAATTCTATAGGAAAATAAATTGAAACTCATTACACAAGGGCATTTTTGGGTATTCATTTAAAAATTTGACCAAGTCAATATTATTTTAAGGTTTTACAACTAAAACTATCAAATCAAGGGAGATATGTGTAATTTTTCAAACCTCACGGGAGCTCAGTGAAATTGTTAGAAACCTCATGGGAAGGTTTCTGAGATTATCCCAAATCAATATGCTTCTTTCATTCCATGTCCAGTTTTGTCAGTTTTCCAAACTAAGCACATAAAATCACAATTTTCGTCTTCGGCCTAACACATGCAAGACTGCCAAGGAGAAGTGGATGCAGCTGACTGAGAGAGGCCGAAAGAAGAGAAAGGGGGGTTGGAAGCAAATAGCCATATCCGTCGAATGTGCAGAGCTAGCTTGCACCTTGAAACTGATTAACTCAAGGAGGAATGTTCTGATTGATTACAATTTATTGCCATGACGAACAAAAACTGAAGCCAAGACAAACATATACTAATATTTAATTGCAAGCATTGTTTTTCTCTAGTGTACAAACAGGAAAGCTTCTCCACACTTATGTTCTGATTAATTATTTAAAGTATTCCACAGTAGCAAGTGGAAGAGGTAAACTACACAATACAGATTCGATAACAGGGGAAGAAACAACAAAAACCTCGAATGAAATTTTGGCTTCTCTTTTTTGTAGGACTTAACCTCAAAGTCCTCCAATTCAGCAGGGTACTCTCTTCTTGGGCCAACCTAAATGTATGTGCCACTAGTACTCATTGGGCCAACCTAAATGTATGGGCCAATGGCTCAGTGGCCACCAGGGAGGGACTTAGGTCCCTCCTTGGGCTGTAGGTGAAGATTTGAACCTCATCTGCAGCGAAAAAAATTTAAGAGTTGACCCATAACACTCTCTTGGTCTAGTTGGGTCTGTACACCTACTAGCCCCTACAACAGCCTCCTTAGGCTCCCCTTCCCCCCTAGATTAGGATAGAGTAGGTTATACAAATGTATCGTTGCTGACAAAAAAAAATAGTACTCATTTCCCCAAGAAAGATAACAATAGGGATTTTTTCAAGGAAATCTAAAAAGAAGGCTAGTAGTACATAAGGTAAGTTGCATTGGAACCAACAAAAGAAAGGTAGTATTATATTAGAAAAATTAGAATACATATCCAAATATAATACAAACAAATTTGCATAGCATCAGTGTTATATTTCTTTATCAAACAAATCGTGTTGAATGATTTTCAATTAATTTATTTATAATACTGACTTCTGTCTTATCAAAATATGTGTGCCTAGCTCGAACAAGTCAACGACAAAAAAAAAACTTATTTGATTAATTTGATGACTCAATAAGCCTCTAATTTCTAAACAAATAATAAATCTCTTAGTAAGTTTGGGCCCATTACCATGATTGGGTCCAGTAGAAAAGCCACTCAAACTACGGACAAACTAAACATGGGTTTCTCTGATCTTGAACGACAGGCCCATTTCCAGTTCAACACCCGTCAGATCCGGCCGGCAGAAACAAACTTCGCCAATCTTCCACCCTTCCACTCATTTTAGTATTTTAGTCTTCGCCACAACGCAGCTGACTAATCACTTCTCTACCCTCCCTCCCGGCCGGCGGCTGCTCCTCCCCTCCCTCGTCTTCACCGGAGTTTTCTACTTTCCCCACTTTCTCTCAAGTAAGCCCTTTTAAAAACCCCTTATTTCAATGCCTCAACTCATCGGATTTTCATTAATTTACCTTCTCATTTGTCTTTTAATTCTCCTTTCGCTGATCTGTTATTGCATCTTCCGATGACAAATTTTTCTCCCTGACTAATTGGTTGTTCTGCTTTTAGTTAAATGGATCGGTTTTATAGTGAATACGATTATTATAGTTTTTATTTCCTGTTATTGTACCCTAAATTTAGATTCTCTGATATTGGTGCAGAATTTTTGTAGCTGTTGTAATAAGGTTCTATTTGTTTTGATCTAATTCTGTGAGAAATATTACTAATAAGCTTATTGAGGGATGATTTTAGTGAAATTGCATTTAGTGGACATCAATTAGTGCTTTTTTTTTTGGGTAAGTGCTATTGATGATAACTGTAACGTCGGCAATACTGCCATCAGTCTACGGTTTCTCTTCATTCAACTATTTTGCTTGAAAATTTTGATTATCTCTGTCATATATGCGACCATTTTCTTCTTTATCTTCAATTTTGATAAGAACTCTTTGACCAAGCAGATACTGCCTACCAGTGTAGTGGATAAAGCTCAATCAAAATGTGTTGGGTGCCATCTAGGGAGTTTAAATTTTAAAACTGAATAATCATATCTGCGTTTAGTAAGGATGCAAGCTTCTTTATCTTCTACCTGATGTCCACTCTTTAAAATAAGTTGCATTCCAAGGACATTGTAATTCTGTGGTAGTGTCCTTGTTTTGGTAGCCTGTGATTCTTCGAGGCAGGTTAATATTGAAGGTGCTTATCTCGTACAAGAATTTGATCAAGTGACAGAGACGGTGCGACTAGAATTTATAGTGGATGGTACTTTGACCAATAGTTCTATGGAAGAAGATTTTGTCTGTGTGGCACTATAGGTCGGGTAGGTGTACACTTAAGTTGATCCTCGGTTATCCCAACCTCAATTGTCAGAAGGTTAGGCTGTTACCTTTAAGCATAGAAGTTCAGAAAACTTCTTGACTCAAATACCTTAAAGCTAAATTTAGTTGAAAAAAATTCAAATAATATATATTAGGCAAATAATTCTAACAACATCAAGGCTGAAACTATTAGCCGGAAAATAACTTTCACCTTAATGGCTATCTTGAGTATACTGTCCATTGGGTTGATTAGCATTGAAATATTTTCTTTTGTCCTTTGTTTGAGGAGATAAATTGGTCGCCTAGATATTTGGCATTTTTAACAATTAGAACGTTTAAGAATTTTGTATCATGACTAATGTAGGTAGCATTTGTTTGTTAATAATGGAGCAGGGGTGTATTCACCATGAATGATTCGACTAGTCTTTAAATTCAGTTCCAGGAATATCATAGGTGCATACACTTTGTGGCATCTAAATGAAACAGTGCGGTGTTGCTAAGGTTAGCAAGTTGGGCATAATTTGGGTGGTTGCCATGTTAGGCTATATGTAATCTGTTGTTTGAAGCGGCATATTCCAGTCATTTCTGACTTGGGAGATAAATGTTAACTTGGCAGGAAACATGTACTGGTGGTTTATATTGACATATTGGATGGGAAGATTCAATGTTTATAATACCCTTATGTCAGACCTGCTATGGTCAAGCATAAAAATCTGGTGAAAGCAATTTTACAGTTATGTGATCCCATTCATTTTGGATGATCTCTCAGTTGGAGATTTTCTGTCCTGAATTGTCACTGATGGTCCTTGTAACTTTCCAAATTGTTAAGGAAGTAGGTTGATCGAACTAAACCTTTGAGTGTCAGATTCACTGGCACATTAAATTTTGAACAGTTTTAAGATTTCATGGTCCAAGCTACAAAAAGATTTTCTGATGGCGGCTTGTTGATGTATGTCATAGTGGTTACTTGGGCTGTGCCTTTATTTTGCTCCTGTTATTTGTGTCGGAGAACTTGAATACGCAGATGACTTTGACAAGTTTCATCAAAATGTTATAGCATTGCATTACCAATATTGATCTATTTCCATGAGTACGTCATTGAACATTCCTTTCCACAGTTTTTCACTTGTCTACCTTATTTAATTATGCAGGATGAGTGAAGCACCTTTTAGGCCAAGAGAAAAGCTTATTGAGAAGCAAAAGTATTTCCAAAGTATTCACAAGCACACATATCTCAAACACCCTATGGATAAGATCACTTCTGTTGCCATTCCTCTCGCTTTGGCGGCGACCTGTTCATTTATGATTGTAAGTTAACTCTGAACCGCGAGATTTTTTTCCATTTTCTGGATTATGAGTACTAACAGGCCTTGCATTCCTTTCTCCTCCATGTGTTGTCCAGGCAAGAGGTATCTACAATATGTCTCATGGGATTGGAAAGAAGGAATAAACATGCCTCTTCTGATAATGGGCCCCTTATGATAGTGGCTGTCCTTCAAATTAAAACTTGAGTTGGACCTTGTTACTCATTCTTGAAGTATTTAGCTTTCAAATGCTAATAATTTGTTGAGTTGCAAACTTGTTTGAGTATATTTCTTCTTCTTTTAAAGATTCAGTGCAATTTTCTGTGGTTTTCTTTGAATACATGGTTAACTTTAAGTAATCAAGCTTGCTGTGGCATTCAGTTATGGCACTATTATATCACATCATCGCAATGATACGGCTCATTTTTCTTATGAGGCCTATCACTCGTATCGTGCATGGAGAAATGCCAAACTCGTATTGCGTGACCCCTTCAGTAAAATCCTCAGCCTCAGGAGATACTGCAAGTGCAAATTATGCCTTGTCAGGAAAAGCGAGTGCCGGCTTGGTAATGCAAGGGCATGATAGTTTCCAATGAGGTTACTCATTTATCTTCTGGTAATTTTAGCTTGATGTGGTTGGTTGATAGATGCTTTTGTATAGCGGAGAGGAGCAAACTGCAAGCAATTCTCACTTTTCCGAAATAGGATGCTACCACATATTTGCCATTTTAGTTTTCATAAACTTGTAGCAAAATCTGAAAAAGATGTAGTGCAGTAACAGGGGCTGCTTCTTTTCTTTTTTTTTTTTTTTGGGGTATATGGGAGGTTTGAGTTCAGATCTCTTATTTTCAATCCCTCTCACCTTGTCGTTCAATTTAGTCCTTACCTGTAGTAGTAAGGGGGTTGTGTTTCTACCAAAGAGTAACGACAGACTTTGTTAATATTGGAGATCTGCAGGTCAATGCTAATGCTATGGGTGTAAAATTGTAAGATAAGCGGGATCATATTGAACAGAATAATAAGCTTCGTTTGAATTTGTTTTTGTTTTTGTCTTAACAAGCTGAAACGTTAATGGCACTTTATAATTTGTCAATTGCGCTTCTTGGGCCCGTTATCATGTGAATTCGGGAGAAGGAGAGGGAAGGGAGAAGAGAGGAGGAGGGAGGGGTGGTGATGACGGGTGGAAGAAGATGATGTAGAATTTATTTTTTCTTAATTTTTTATATATTTATGAGTTGTTTTGGATATATTATGTGGATGAAATGTTTTTGAAGATGTTTTTATTTGTAATATTGTATTTGAAAAGTTAATTTTTAAAAAATATGTCAATCCAAACAGGGATTAAACTTAACAATCATCCTTCTTGTCGAAAGTGAGTCGTGGCAACGTTTTTATTCTTTCCTCCTGACATTTTCTTATGAAAGTAAGAAGTTCGGCAAATAAACTTAGATTCTCGGGCAATCTTCAAAAGCCGGCTACTTTTGAAGACGCCCAGGGGACTTATCTACCCAAACCCATCCCCCCAAGACCGATGTGGGATTGAAGCCCCGACAAGGGCCAAGCCTCCACGGGCTGTTGCTGCTAAGAAGTAACTACCTCCCACAAACCCAAGCTAGACGATCCCAGTGGTATGTTTCTTCTTGACATTTTCTTACCAAAGTAAGAAGTTCGGCAAATAAACCTAGATCCCCGAGCAATCTTCAAAAGTCGGCAACGTTTTTATTCTTTCATTAAAGCAAAAACTGGGGGTAAATTTAACTTTTCTCAAGCGAATAAAAAGTGCAAGTACCGTCATTTACAAATAGGAGAGTAATATCCCAAGCTTAAATTTACCAACATTTTTAGCCAAATCAAATAAAGCTTGAACGGAAGCGCTTCGTTAGTGTCTTTAAGGCGGGATCGGGGTGTGGAGGCATCCCCTCAAACAGTTTGTGAGGCTGACACGCTTTTTTCACCCATTTGAAAAAAGGCGTGAGAAATCTGAGCTATCAAAGAAATTACTGCTGCTTTTACTACTAACTAATTCGACGGTCCCAGGAAGCTTCTTCAATGGCTGATAGCCTCGTGATGATGAAAACCTGCTAAGGAATAATCCTCTGTTTCTCCCCTCCTTCTCTCTCTCCGTCTCCGCCATCAAAATGCGCTCCAAGGACAGAATCTCCTACTTTTATGACGGTAAGAAAAAGATTCACCATAAACCCTAGCCTTCAGTATGCTTAGAAAGTTAGAGCACCCATTTTTATGCAAAAGGTTTTCATATTTTTCAGTATAATTTTTTGATACAGGGGATGTGGGAAACGTATACTTTGGGCCGAACCATCCGATGAAGCCGCATCGCTTATGTATGACCCATCATTTAGTTCTCGCCTATCAACTCCACAAGAAGATGGAAGTTTATGTTAGTTTTTTGTTTTTCCCCTTCTTCTTGTTCTTTTTTTTCCCTTTTTTTTGTTGATCTTTTGAATTAAGTTTATTTTTTTGGAGTGAAATGCAGAGGCCGCACAAAGCGTATCCTGTGGAGCTAGCGCAGTTTCATTCGGCTGATTATGTGGAGTTTCTGCATAGGATTACTCCCAGCACTGAGCATTTGTTCCCTAATGAATTGGCGAAGTGTAAGACTTGTGATGATTCACGCAAAATTTTGTAGGATTTTGTTTGCAAGTTCATATTTTTATGGATATTTGTGGTCTATAGTATGCTGGTGGAGTACCAAAATTGGAACTTTTTGGCTTTAATCTGAGGGTTTAGTGTTATTTGGGCTGAACTGCAGTTGATTGCTTGATCATAGTTTTGATTTTTTCCCCCTATAGGCTAATGAAAGGGCGATTATAGCTGTCCATTATCTTGTGCAATTGGTTAAAGCTTAAAACTTTTTCTATCTTTATAGGTCAACTGAAATTACAATTCTGATAGCTCTTCAGAGTGTTCAGATATGATTCTTTCTCATTTATTTGTTTCATGTACCATGTATTGTGTGAGGATTTTTATTTTACGAGGCTCATTTATTATTTGTTTCAGATAATCTCGGCGAAGATTGCCCTGTGTTCGAAAACTTGTTTGAGTTTTGCCAAATTTATGCTGGAGGAACAATAGGTAATCTGGTTATAATTTAGGATTGTTCCTTACTTGAGCTTAGTTGTTGTACAGTTGCTGACTCTAAATTATTGTTGATTTGCAGATGCAGCACACAGATTGAATAATGAGCTTTGTGACATTGCCATAAACTGGGCTGGTGGATTGCACCATGCCAAGAAGTGTGAGGCATCTGGATTTTGTTACATTAATGATCTAGTTCTTGGAATCTTGGAGCTTCTTAAGCATCATGCCAGAGTGCTGTACATTGATATTGATGTGCATCATGGGGATGGTGTAGAAGAGGCCTTTTACTTCACTAATAGGTAATAAAATTTTTTATTGTGTCTAAAGATTGTTATTTGCCTTCCCCTCTTTTGGAGCTCTGAGGAAAGTTTATATCTTATCTACTTCAGGAAGGAATTCAGCATAATACCATAGGAAGGTTTAGATATTTAGTTTTTCCATTTTGATATTTTGTTTGAGTGGGGGTTTTTTCTATTATTTTAATATGTATTAATTTGTTAATGAATTGGTTTAGTTAATGGTAATTAGATCAAATTAACTCTGAGAATCTACTATTAGGGTTGTTGCTGAATCCTATACATATGTCTTCAGGGGATAAAAATGAATTTCACTTTTCCCTGTTTTTGGATTGCTCAATATTATTCAGCTAAAAAGAGCTAGTTGAATGCCCTATCCTTATTTGTTTGTACACATTCTATTACCAGAATGAGTCCTTGGATTTGGCTCTTGTGTCTATCTACCACTGAAACTGGCTGTGTTACCATGGACCAGAATGTAAGTTGCTATTGCAGTATATGTTGCAATGGATAAGATAGCATCTTACCTTCATCATCCATGTATAGTTTACTTCAGATTGCACTGCTAAGGGATAACATCTGTGTATTTCATATTATGATCTTAGGTTTAGATATCTGCTACCTCTGCTGGTTGCCATTAGTTTCTGGAATTGTTGTCTACCCTTTAAGCCCACGATATCGGTTAACCTATACATTTGAATACACTTCGGTTTTGTAGAGAGATGGCTGCTAATGATGGAACATGTGACATGACTCATTACTTGTTTATTCGAGTGATTTAGAATACTTTTACTTGGCAGGGTTATGACTGTTAGTTTCCACAAGTATGGCGATATGTTTTTTCCTGGAACTGGTGATGTCAAGGTAATTGCTTTTAACTATCTTTTGCTTTTCAGGAACAGTTGATGAGCTATTAAAATTCATAGATTCATGTAACATCATTAGTTTCTATCTGTGAGCACGTTTTGGTTAACATGCAAAGGTTTTCTCTTAAACATGCACATCTCAGGAAAATCTTTTTCTGTAACCATTGAGTTCCTGCAATAAATCTAAGTCTTTACTATCATAGATGTTACATGTATTTTAGCTCTTGATTCTGGGGCCTTTGTGCGTTTAACCTTTATGTGGGTCTTCTTGTCTTTAGATAACTAAGAAATTAATGATGTAGCTGATAGATTGTTTTACTATGAGAAACTGGTTTTTTCCCCCTTTTCTGTATTGCTTTCTTCTACCTTGGGCACTGACGAGAAGAATAAATCCCATAAGAGGACAAAACCGACTTTTGAGAGAAGTAGTTCCTGAAATGGCAGATGCATGCAAGTATCCATTGTGTAATGTTCTTCTGTGACTGGTTTGCTTTACCTTGTCTGTGCATGACTTACTTCAGGACTTCCTCTGAAGGCAGAACCCCAGTCAGTATTTCAATCCACTTGTCTATAGCTGTGGAGTGCTTATGTGCAGTTTAAGATGGAACTTTTCTGTATAAAAACATTAAGTCTATTAGCATTATACCAGTTTCTTCTTCTGGAAGAATTTTGGGGAATGACCTACCTTGTACTCGGGCACAATGAGAGATTTGTGCCATTCTGCTGTTCAGTTCTTTTAGATTGCTTTCTGTTCCTTTTTTAAAATAATGATTGTTTATTCATGCCTGAATCCTCCAATTTTAATATGCAAAGCTGTTCTAATTTCATGTACTTTCTTAACTTAATCTAATGTAGTGAACTCCTTGCAATTTGGTATAGTAGAATGGTTTTGGAGATCATGATACTGCACTCAAATAACTAGAAGATAGTTATAGTCATATATGTTCAAAATGTCAAGGTATTCCAATTTCATTTTATACTTTTAGCTGTCTTTTTGCTTGTCATCTATATACTACCACCAGCTATGCCACTCTTTCATTAAATTTGACTTTCACCAATTTAAGTCTTGCTGTTTTATTTTGGATGGGCTTATTGGGTTTTTTTTTTACCAATTTATTTATCATTCATATATTTATTAATGAGTGATAATCACATTTTGCATGTATTCTGAAGGAAATTGGAGAAAGAGAAGGAAAATTTTATGCCATCAATGTCCCTCTCAAGGATGGAATAGATGATAACAGCTTTACTCGACTCTTCAAAACCGTGAGTGACGAAAATGTTGTATTTATACTTTCTTCTTGTTTCAATGACTCTGCACTGGTGGACTGCTTAAAAATTGTGATTTATTGTAATGACTCTGCATTGCTGGACTACTTCAAAATTGTGGTATATTGTTAAGATGGACCTCTCTCCTGCGCTATGTTCTGTAGATTATTTCGAAGGTTGTTGAAACATACTTACCTGGGGCAATTGTTCTCCAATGTGGGGCAGATTCTCTCGCAGGGGATCGTTTGGGCTGCTTCAACCTTTCTATAGATGGTGCTATTCTACTTGTAATTGAAATAGTTTTTTTCCTACCAGTCTTGTCTGCAGTTTAGAATCCTATTGCATCTTCTCTTTTTGTAAGCTAAGTGCTGCAATCTTAATTTTAGTATATCTATGCATGTAATAGGGCATGCTGAATGCGTTCGTTTTGTGAAGAAATTCAATTTGCCCCTTCTGGTAAGTTTGTCTCTGGATAGTTAAATTGAAATTAAATAATAATGCAGTCCCATAGAATACACTTATAGGGAGAAATCCTTCCTGCAGATAACTGGGGGTGGAGGATACACCAAAGAGAATGTTGCTAGATGCTGGGCTTTTGAAACTGGAGTTCTTTTAGACATGGAGCTTCCTAATGGTATGCGTGCAATTATGGTTTCCTCACAATTCTGCTAGTTTGTGCTGTTCTTTTGGCATTTATTCTGATTGGCTTATCCTAGAATTGGAAGACTTCTGATGCTATTTATTTATGACATGGTCCATCTACGGATTGGAATTTACTTTATTCTGGGGGTTTAGATTTCTTCTCTGGGGTAGCTATTCATATCCTCCAGCATACACTGGAGGTAGTGAGATTACTGATAGGGGAAGCACTCCTTATATTGCATGTTACCGCATGGCAAAGTGACTCGAATTTTCCCTATTCTTGCAGAGATCCCAGAAAATGATTACATCAAATTTTTTGAACCAGACTATTCGCTGAAGATTCCTGGTGGACACATAGTACGTGAAGTTTTTCATTGGTTGCTGGTGCCTGAGATTGGTTGTTGTTTAATGGGCATCTTTCCAATTGTTATTTGAAAAAGCCTAAGACTGTTTTCAGTCACATTTGACCTTCCAATTTGAAAGTTTGATTGATCAGTTTTACTGATTGATATTGTGCAGTTCACATTACAATTATTTGACAAGTGTTCCTCAATGGTCATTAATTTTTTTTTCCTATGTTCTTAATTGAGCAGGAAAACCTTAATAGCAAGTCCTATCTTGGCACAATAAAGATGAATGTACTGGAAAATCTTCGTTACATACAACATGCTCCTAGTGTACAGATGCAAGAGGTAACTTGATAGGACACTTCAAAATTTTGGATACCATCTTGTCAAGAAAATATGAGCCATTTGTGTTGTATATAAATGCTCGATTTTATTGAAACAAGAATAGTGAGTAGGTAGTTATGCCTTTTGGGATTGATGGTTGAACCATAGATTGTACAAATACATTCTGTAGATCTATGGTTCCACAGACCCTTGAGGTTGTGGGTTCTGACTGCCATCTGATTGGTGATGTAAAGCTTTGATTGTAGTTTTTAATGATCTGTTACCTCCTTCACTCAATATAGTTGTTGGTTGATGAGAAAGACTGTACGCTGTATCCAGTACATGATTGGACGAAACTTGTCTTCCATTTTGCAGGTACCTCCAGATTTTTACCTGCCTGATTTTGATGAAGATGAGCAGAATCCTGATGAACGCATGGATCGTAAGTGGAACTGCCAAGCTAAACAAATCATTAAAGAATGCAATTACTTTTTATCTGCTCATGGCTTTGCGATCTCCTCTTAATAAAAGATGATTTTAACTCTGCTAGTTTTTCTATTGTACTTGCTTTGCAGAACATACCCAAGACAAGCAAATCCAGCGTGATGATGAATATTATGATGGTGACAATGACAATGATCATAACATGGAGGATATGTGATGTGTAAATTGTAGAATTAACTGTAGGAACTTTCTATTCTTTTGGGAGGATTAGGTGTCAGCTCGGGAAGAGGCATTCACAGAAGATAGATGTTAGGTTCCTCAGACGTGCTAGGGATGGTGGAGCATTCCACCTGTTCTTTTGTTTGTTCTGTGCGCAACGTTCTGTAAATTATCCATGCCTTTGTAATTCTTATGCTGCAAGTATTGACAGGTTGAGATGGGTAGGTAATTCTCATGCCTTTGCTGTAATTGGAGGAAGCAGTTAATAGTGACACAATATGTTAATGCAGTAGTACTAAAGCTTGGTGATCTTGAACACAGAATGTGAATCTATATGTTGATGTCCATAAGACCAATATCTCTACAATATTTCATAATTTTGCCAAAGTGGTTAGACAACTCGAATGTGAGGATAATCGTCTTTTTTTTTTTTTTTTATCAGACGGCAACATCTAGTCTAATTTACTTCTATTTTAGTTTATACTAGGGAGAGAGGTCCGACAGGACCTAGAGATTGAAATTTTATGTGAGGATAATCATCTGCCAAAATTTTATGTAGCGAAAATTTTAATCAAATCTGTAATTATTGGTGTAGGACTATAAACTTGCTTGTGAAAAACACATGCTAATTTGACAGAGAATTAAACTTAAGGTAAAGAGCTAATAAGCAAACATATTTTATGCTTTATATACAAATTGATGAAACTTCGAGAAAAGCAAGCATGTTTAGGCTAATATATTAACTCGTTTTTTATATGTTTTTACTAGCACTTTGACTCTATGCTATGCACAGATTTAATAAAATATTTGTATAAAAACTATTTTTTTAGTATCAATTTATATCAAACCGTGTTATTATAAAAAAAAAGAAAAGAAAAAATATAATTAAAAAATGTTATTTAAATCTAGGCTACATTTTTTTCCAATAAAAAAGAAGAAAAAGCTGTAGCCTAATTTTCTAAGGCCGATATATTCTAGGAATCTCCACCTTAATGTGGCTATATACCAAAAAACTGAAAAAGGAAATAAATGTGAATTCAAAGACAAGACGACAATGGGGATAGCTCAGAGCCTACTGAATCAAGCAATTTAGCAGGCAATAAGTGCCTGCCGTGAATTCCACGGAAGAACAAATTAGACCCACAACTGCAATCACAAGCTCGACTCCATTAGTTGCTGTAGAATCTTCGCCTTGGCTTCTCTTTGGCCCCAGCGTACCGCCTACTGGCCCCTGGAGTTTTGTCTGAAAGAAACCCCATCAAACCATCATCCCCGCTGCTTAATCTACACCCTCACTTAAACCCTGAAATTATCTCCAGCAGAAGAGCATTCAGAACAGTGTCTGCTTATTCAAAAACTCGAATTTTTTGTATTCAAGTAAGTAAAGCCTTTCACTCCATTTACCAGTCCAGATTTTTGTTAAATAACTCTCTGTACTCATTTCTTGTTCTTCCCTTTTGACAATTTTGATATGTATAATGGGATTTACTCGGTTTTGCCACTGCGCTTGTGTACTGCTTCTTGTGTTTTTACTAAGTTGGCTGATTAGAGTAGGCTGATAATTTCTATTGCCTATTCCCAGACTTGTGCTTATGTCCAGAGGAACAATATTCTGAAATTGGTAGCGCAAATGGGAAGTTCGATACAGTTGGTCTTTGGGGCGGTGCCCTGCCACTATACTACTACAAAGTCATATTTTACAAGATCAAGTTCATATTTTTCAGTCAAGAACTATGTGAAAGGCAAATGGGATAAGGATATTCTGTGTGAACAGCTAAAGGGTCCTGTAGATTTTCAAGGATGCTTGAGGGTCCAAGGACGTGGTGCCATCAGCAGATTATACAGTGTGGGGAAACTTAATAGGCGTTTGGAGACTTTAAGTTGTAAATGCCAGAGGACTGAGAGTGTTAGTCAGGCAATCGTTGAGGTTGGAAGCGGGAAATCAATGAATGGCATGTCGGAGCCTTCGAGTTTGCAAAGTTTGGAAGGGCCTAAACTGCTGAATAATGAGAAGACAGTGATTACTTCTGATGATGAAATTGCTGCAGCTTCGGAAATGAGTGACACGTTGCAGGGTTTTGGAATTAATTCTATTGAGGATGAAGCATGGAACTTGTTGCGAGCATCCATTGTGTATTATTGTGGTAATCCTATAGGAACAATTGCTGCAAATGATCCGAGTGCTGCTAACATTCTCAACTATGATCAGATATTTATCAGGGACTTCATACCTTCTGGGATGGCTTTTCTGCTTAAAGGAGAGTATGATATTGTTCGGAATTTCATTCTTCACACCCTTCAGTTGCAGGTAAACTACAAACACTTTGAGACTTCTCACACTTTATGTATCTGCACCAGTTAATGTATGAGATATTTTGAGCATGTAATTGTATTGGCGAAGTCAACAACGTGCATAGTCTATGAAGAACAGTTTCTCGACTCTCAGACTAACTGATGAGGAATATAGAATGAGAAAAGAGGGGAAAGTGTTGATTCTGATTGTTGAAAATTGCTCCTTTCTGTCTTGGAGGAATAAATTCTTAGGTACATGGTGATCCTTGAGCAATAGCACGTGTATGCCTTCCGTTTCTCATATCATCACTGCCTCTTCTCATGTTGCGAACTTAAGTATTTGATAGTACTCCTAGTGCTCTTCTTGCGAGCAAATTTTGTATGCATGTTCTTTTCCTTCGTTTGGCGTGATTTATAGAAGCCTATTATGATTGCCACTAGCATCGTTATGCATAAGACGATTTTGGTAGAAAACCGTACAATTTTACATAAAATGGTATCATGTATTTTTGGTGTAGTAGGAATAATGGCTGAGTTTGTGATAACAGAGGAGAAGTTCAATAGTGATTAATAAAGGTTTAAGAGGGAGAAGTCTTATGCACACCCTAAAAATCATATGAAATTGATATAGTTGGATATGTGAAGTTTGTTTCTTCATCTGCAAACACCTTTGCTAGGATGCTACAAGCTGAATTGGTTATGTTGGTTCTTCACAAAGTTTAGACTGGAATACAGCATCATGCTTTCAAAGTCTAAGCTGTTAACACATTGACTTATTGGCTGAGACCGTATCATGATAATAGTAGCTATTGTTCCTTGAATCGGTTGGCACTTTTTCTTGGGTTTGCATTATTGCTGTGGTTCTTGGTTATACATCAAGGTCTGCTTTGCCAAGGCTTCCACAGCTTTCATGTCACTGTTGGACAAGTGCTTTACTTGCAAAACTAGGTCCCCTCATTCTCTAAAAGGTTTCTTGAATCAAAAAGTAACTCCAGGTCTAGCTGTACACAGCTTGCAACATCCTTCCTATTTTGGGGGTTTTTTGGAGGGGAGGGGAGGGGGGATGTGGGAAGCTTCAAATCTGGGATTTGCCACCATTTTTCAGCCAGCCCGATTGCGCATTTTTTTCAATGTCATTTACACAAGTACCTGAAATGAATATGGTGCCAGTCTATATGTTCTTTCTTAAGTCAGATCTTGGTACGTATTATTCGTGAAATAATATAGGTATAAAGCTAGAGGAATGATTATGAATCCAGTAGGTTAAAGAACTGTTTAAATTTTGTTATTATCTCTGACAGAGAAACTGTGTTTGACAATTTAAGTAACTTATCTCTCCTGTTATAAATAGAGTTGGGAGAAAACTATGGATTGTCATAGTCCAGGTCAAGGATTGATGCCTGCCAGCTTTAAAGTGCGTACTGTTCCACTTGATGGTGATGATTCTGCAACAGAAGAGGTCTTGGACCCAGATTTTGGAGAGGCAGCAATTGGTCGGGTAGCACCAGTTGACTCTGGTAACTAGTTTCTCTTGCATGACATGTAGAAAATAAAGATTCTTTTAGATTAAGTAATCTGTATTAACATTGATTTTCTTTTGTTTTCCTCTTTTGTCCCTGAAGGACTGTGGTGGATCATATTGCTACGAGCTTATGGGAAGTTTTCTGGTGATCTTTCAGTTCAGGAGCGAGTTGATGTTCAAACAGGGATTAAGATGATTTTGAAGCTATGTCTTGCAGATGGTTTTGACATGTTTCCTACTTTGTTAGTTACTGATGGTTCTTGCATGATAGATCGCCGCATGGGAATTCATGGCCATCCTCTGGAAATTCAGGTTTTCATTTTTATATCCATTTCTGGATCCACACTTATTGTCTTTATATCATCTGCAACACCTTTATCTACCGTCAGTCAGTTACAGTTGCTTATGAGTGCATTCTTTTGGGGTGTGATTATTGGTGTTAAGGAACGTAGATACTTCTGCGACTATTAAGCAATGTAGATACTTCTGAAACTATCACAAAAATTAGGACTCAACGTTGTTTTTCTTTTTTTATTTAAATCACTTTGTATGTAGTTGAATATCCTTCTTTCAGAGCTTTAGCATAATTCGACATGTGATATTTATTGATTTCTTCAGGCATTGTTCTATTCTGCCTTACTTTGTGCTCGTGAGATGCTTGTTCCTGAGGAAGCATCAGCTGACCTTATTAGAGCACTCAATAATCGTCTCGTAGCATTATCGTTTCACATCAGAGAGTATTATTGGATCGATATGAGGAAACTCAATGAAATATATCGCTATACGACTGAAGAATACTCTTATGATGCAGTTAACAAGTTCAACATATACCCTGATCAGATACCTCCATGGTTGGTGGAATGGATGCCCACCACAGGAGGCTATTTCATTGGAAACCTGCAGCCAGCTCACATGGATTTTCGTTTCTTCTCTCTTGGAAATTTGTGGTCTATTATTAGTAGTCTCGCCACCACTGACCAGTCGCATGCCATACTAGATCTTATTGAAGCCAAATGGGAAGATATTGTAGCTAATATGCCATTAAAGATATGTTACCCAGCTCTTGAGGGCGAGGAGTGGCAAATAATTACGGGCTATGATCCAAAGAACACGTAATTATCCATGTCGTTTGTGATACTATTTTCTTCTTTATTAATTGTCGAATTTTTCTCAAAGCAGAAATTTCTGATGCAGGCCTTGGTCTTACCACAATGCAGGTGCATGGCCGACACTGCTCTGGCAGGTTGGTATTATGTTCATTATTGTTTTAATACTCATGCCACTTTTCTTCATACCACTTGTCCTGCAGCAGTCCACCAGTGCTTTTTTGTGTTCTGGAGCTTAATAAAATTAATTCATGATTTTGCCTCAAAGTTTGTCAGACATTAGATAGCATCTTGCTTGTCTTGAGATGCAGCTATATCAAATTTGAGTTAGTGTTGATGACAGATGCATTTCCTACTTTTGAAAACAATCCACTCAGATTTGAACTTTTCAGATGGATAAACCATTAAGAAGATGTAGCATTATGAAATTTGTGTCTTCTTAGGAGCTCTACATACTTGATTGATATTGAAGAGAGGTAAGATTCCTCTTCAATGGTACTGGAACCTTTTGGATGACAAGTCATGTGTTTATCTTTTACAAGGAATTGGAGAAAGGAAGGGGGTCTAAACAAGTTTGTTAGCTCAAGCTCGCAATATGCTGAGCAAGCTTAACCACGTACTACCGTGTATTTTCTCTATTAGTCATGCATTAGTTCAGAAACTTTCTTCAATTGATTTCAGTGGGACAAAGAGAGGGTTTTGGATTATGGTTTTCTCATTTAGCAGATGACAATGAATATCAAGAATCTCCTTGTACAAGTTTGTCGTTAGATGGATACCCTGTGCCCCTCACTAAAGGAAGAACTGCTGCTTTTTCTAAATCTCATGCCTCGTAGCATGTAATAGATGTTGGGTTGCCTGTCCAATAACGTTACTGATAGTTGAGTCGGCATTTGGCCATTTAACAATTGAATCTGGCATTTGAAGATTTTCTTAACCATCTCATCTCGAATGCTTTTCGTAATTTATATGTTGATGGCATGAAAATTACTGTTTTTTTTTTTTTCAGTTGACCGTTGCATGCATAAAGATGAATCGGCCAGAGATTGCTGAAAATGCTATCAAAGTTGCCGAGAGACGGATAGCAAGAGACAAGTGGCCCGAATATTATGACACCAAGGGAGCAAGATTTATTGGTAAACAGGCACGACTCTTTCAAACCTGGTCTATTGCTGGATATCTCGTCGCAAAGCTCCTTATTTCCAATCCGAAGGCAGCAAAGAAGCTGATCAACGTAGAAGATTCGGAATTGGTAAATGCACTCTCAAATGCGCTTAGTGCTAATCCAAAGAAGCGTCCAAGGAGAAAATTGAAGCAGAGTTACATCATATGATTTAGCTCCCCAAGGACCATACAACTTCGTAATTTGAGAAGAGTTTTGATATGCCGAAAGCTTAGCCCCCTTTGGTGACAACGAATCTGTGGCACTCGAGCAAAGCTTTTATCCTGTGTTATTACGTATTCATGTACATAACAGTCTTAACAAGTAAAAATCACGGGTCTATTTGTCCCGCTTGTATATAGATCTCATCTTTGTGACCAAACCAGTTCAGTTGATGAAGTGTTTGCTGTATGACAGAAAAGAAGTCAGCTGATGCCACATTAGAGCCATCCCTACCACGAAGCATCCAATTCCCGCATCCATTAAGATGAGCCACATGAGATCATTTAAAGTGGATTCACAATTGCAGTTATTGTTATAGTTTCCTCATTTCTTTCTTGGCACAAATGCTTTCTGTGGCATTTCCCTGATACAGGTTGATTGGAATTCTACAGAAAATGACCAAGCATTCAAGCGTCGCCTTTGTTTCTTTCCTCTTTTACAGTCATTATTGAGGATTTAGGGGCTCAAATGTAGCATCCCTGTTTTGTAAAACCAAGAGGGGTACAAAGAACCCTTTTCATCAACAATCCAGCATCGTCAAACAGGAAGGTTCACCATCAAAAGTTTTACAATTCCAGAAATGTTTAAGCCAAGTAAAAGAAGAGCATCAGAGGGAAAAAACTTCCCATTCCAGACTGCAGCTTTCGATAATGTTGGTTTGGCTTGACAACCAACTTCATACACGCAAATTTATGAATTTACTTCATCAAGCTTTGACCGTAATCAGTGTCTCATCTACCCCGTGATGAAAGTAAGCAAATTTGTAATAAATAATTCATGTCGATTAGTTGGCGAAGCATCTTTGGACTAGCAATGATGCTCAGAAATCTCATCTTCTGACGAATCGGCTTGCAGTATGCATCTAAGAATCAGCTAATTCTGTATTTTCTGATAAAATGCTTTCCAACAGTGACTCACAGGCATCGTCAAGTAAATCCAAAACCTGCCATAAAAGAAGAAAATTAAAAAGAATCCGTTTTAGAAAAAATACACTCCGAAGTCTTATGCTTAATATTCAAGCATTTGCAGAAAGTAGCAAGAGGGCTGTATGTATGAGACACTGTGTCATCTCATAACTGGAGTGCCACAACCAAGATAGAGAAATGAAATCCAGAATCATCTAACAACTACTTAGGTAACTCAAAATCTCTTGAACTAATGATGGACTGCAATGACCAAAATATTCGTGGACAAAGATTAGGATGTGAGCAACTAGGACTACCACTAAACAACGTAAAGGAAGTACACATCTTTTTATAAAAAGAAAAAATAAATAAAAGGTATCCATATAGCAAAAAGAAAGACACTCAGAAGCATTAAGAGCGGGCACTACAAAAACAATGAGGAAAGCAGAATTCCCAAAAAGAACCTTTGGATGAGGCATTCAGAAAAGTCTAAACATACTCCTGATAAATGCATTCTACAGCAGCCGTAAAACAGGTGGATCCAGGTTCAGTTGTCCTAGCTTGTGAAACATCAATTACTCTTGCACTCAATAAAAGCAGCACGTCATACTTTATAAGGCCAGTTTAAATACAAGGGGTTATCAGCTAGTAATTCTCCAACGTCAGGCTTCATGAATGATTTATCAATAACAGGATTCAACCTAATGCATGTATAAAACACACAACATTTTTAATTTTCACTGCTTCTGGCTTTCCTCTCACTTTCATGATTCTCGAAAATCCAACCGAGACAGATACAAGGAAGCTAATTAGGAAAGTAGGAACCATAGATATCAATATGCTAGTAACCTCATTGTCAGCTTCCTACATTTCATCCATTAGGGAATGTAAAGATCCATGTGCCTTCAAGGACATCCTAGTGTTTACATGGCTGATTGTGTATTCATAGTGATTCGATTTGGTCCATCATACCAATGGGGATAAAGTGAAATTTGTATGAAGGTGTGACACTAGTCAACAGAAGTTGTAACAGTGTAGAAGGAGGTAATGAATATGTACCAATCTAGTACATAAAAGCTCTTATATGGCAACATCAAAATAGTATTGCAGCATCTGATCTCAGTTCACCTTTCAACAAAAACAAAAACACACAAAAATATTTAAAAAAATGACAACAATAACAAAGTCATCATTGCACCTTCAGCAAAAGATTTTATATCTATTACCTTCTCAAAACCCTGTGGTCCACCATAGTAGGGGTCTGGGACTTCATCTTCTTCATGCTTCTTACAATAAGAGCACATTAGTCGGACCTGCAGAATCAACCTTAATTATCAAATAATTACAAAACCCTTGTCTATTTTTTGAACACACGTCCTCGACCAACCTTCTTAGCAGCATCAGCAGGCAAAGGTTCTCTATGCCTCCACCTCTCAAATGCTGAAAGTATAGCCTCTACATATAATACAGCATAGATATCAGATAAACAAATTTCATTTCATATTAGCATAAGTGCAACCAGTTGTAAAGAATTTTCACAGGTTGACTGTACTCTACTAAATTCATTTCTTTTTTCTGCAGGATGTAGACTATATCATCAGCCTAAACCATGGGCATATTACCGAAGCACTGATGATCCAATAACTAAAATAAAAGAATGACAACAGATAAGTCATAGTGGTGTATATTAACCTCTATTTTCTCTGTCCATTGCCAAAATAAGATCAAATTCTATAAAATCAGAGGGCCTAATTGGCCTTGATATTGAAGTTATCTCAATTCCACGCCTTTTAGAGGCAGCCCTCATTCTTGGATCAGCTTGATCACCCTTAAAATACACAACAACAACAACAATTTCAACAATAGCACAAAAAAGAAATGCATTTATATAAGTTAAAAACAGAAAGGAGGAAAACACCAACCAACATCACTATTTTAGACAAATATGAAAAGGGTAATTTTTTTCCCTACCTCATGGTAATTGATGGTGCCAGCAGAATCAATATTGAACTTAGAATCAAGACCTCTTTTTTTCACCAAGTCTCTGAAAACACCTTCAGCAGCTGGGCTTCTGCATATGTTGCCAAGGCAAACAAAAAGAACTGAAAATGGCTTCGTCCTTGAGTCAGTTGCTGCAGCTGACGGTGTGGAGGCCATTGTTGCTTTGATTATTAGATTCAAGGGTTTCTTCTTGTTTTGTACACTGTTTCTGGGGCTTTTAAGAAATGGGAATTTTTTTGGAACGGGTGGAAATAACTGGGATTTTGGTGGGGGCAGAAGAAGAGTGGGAGAGGAGTGGCAATATGGTAACTTTGGAGTTGTTGAAGCTGCAGCCAATGATGTGTAGTAGTACAAGGCCCTCATTAGCTTTTTCCTGTGATTTTGGAATGGTGAATTGGTGATGAGATTCTTGCTGTCCTTCTGTCTGGAGGGAGAGGCATTCAGTTTCTCTTTTTCTTGCTAGTAATTGTGGGCCATTTCAAGATTTGAAAATTTTTTGAGGCCATGTCAAAAATTGCCAAAATTTTGAAAGAAAAATTGGCAATTGTCATATAAAAAGTACACAATGAAAGGAAGAGAGAGGACTAGAGAGAAAACCCAAAAAAGAAAGGGTTTAGCCATGCTAGATTTTTGGCAATGGGAGTTGATTTGGCTGGCTGAGAGCCTCCCATTAAAAGCTCTGGCACGTTTGAGATCAAGCTCTTGTTTCGATTGCCTTTATTTTTCAGAAAATTTTTATGAATAAATTTTTAAATCATCATTTTATCTCACATACATCAAATTGAGATAGTAAATTTTTTTTTCCAATAGCAATTCAAATGGGCTCTTAGTATTTTTCTAATTCTATCTTTCTAAATGAATATATAATTTCAACAAGGTCTCCTGAGGTGATTGCTTCCATGAGAATGCTTCAAGACAAGAAGACGTTTTGTCCTCTACCAAGAGCATTTATAACACAATCACATTTTTGTAGCAACAGAAACACGGCAAAATGAAGGTATTGATCTTTTTGTTTGGATAGTGTGAATACAAGGTAGACTTCTGTTTTCCCCTCTGCATGTTTATACGAAGACAGAATTTATATGATGCTTGTGATGAAATTTATTTGCTTAAACGATCATTTATATGTTCCTGATCTTTAGCTTTAGTTAGGTAGTTCTCCAATTTAAAATCCAATAGAGATGGTACAAGAACCACAGGGACAACAGTTTTGGAAGATGTATCATACTTCAATATGCCTGAAAACAATCCTTTTGCATATGAATGTACAGTATATGCTATATGTCAGTTATAACAAAGATGAGAAAGCCCCGTTAAGAAGGAAAAACCATCGCTATTGCTTCCCAAACCTATAAATATGTATGTGCTAAAACATATCAAACACTATATCCTCTCCTATCGTCCTACATCCTTTTTCTTTCACAAACTTGCTAATCTCCTTATCATGTGATGCCATGTCAGGAGTCAAACTTCCGAACTCACAAAATTTTGGCACCTCAGGAGGTGTAGTACAGCGTATTAAAGCCCAGTTCAGGCCTTCAAAAAACGGATGCTGCTTTATCTCAGCTGCCCCTTTCTCAGAACCCAACCTGTTCTCCGGCTCCTTCTGTAATAGCCGTCTGATTAAATCTCTAGCATGATAACTGACCATGGGACCTGCTGGAAACTTGAGACACTCAGATACCACATTGGACAATGTTTCATCATTGCTTGCCCCTTTGAAAGGCGTCTTACCATATAAAAGCTCATAAACAAAAATTCCTAGGGTCCACCAATCTACTGCACTCCCATGACCTTCACCCTTTATGATCTCTGGAGCCAAGTATTCATGTGTTCCAACAAAGGAGTTCGATCGTGCACTAGTAGGCTCCACTATGAGCTGTGGTAGAGGACTCACCTGGGCAGCTAGCTCAGATTTTAGCTTACGAGTTTTCGATGCAGCAGATAGAAATCTGGGATTGAAACAGGACATTTGCCAGGATGGATGAAGGCAGAAAGGATCTATGCAGCTGGATTCTGAGGGAGGACTTGGCATCCTCTTTGGAGGCTCCACAACAGGTGACGATGCTTTAAGCAATGTGAGATTTACTGCACATCTTAGCGATAAGTCAAAATCTGTGAGCATAATGTGACCATCTTCTCGGACCAAAACATTCTCAGGTTTCAAGTCACGGTACACAACTCCAAGCATGTGAAGATACTCCAATGCAAGAAGAACTTCAGCAATGTAAAACCTGCATCATGCACCACGAGAAAACTTACTGTTAAATAATATATGAAGCTTTTTGCATGTGCTTCTTTCTAAACGAGGACACCACACAAGGAGTAAAAGGAACAGTAAGACTTGATAAGATTTTAGTCATGTCCTTCAGAAGCTAAAATTTCCTGTAGGTTCATACTGAGAAGTGCATGTTAACTGCATCAGTTAGCCATTTTAAATCCTTCCCTTCTTTTGATTTTGAATTTAATGAAAATTGGAGCAGATCTCCAAAAATTAAGAAGCATATTGGTCTTATATTAAAATAATCATGCTCTATGTCAAAAAAGTCGTGGTTTTTTTCAATAAAAGCTTACTACTAGCTAGTATCCCTAAATACTTCATGCAAACACAAGAAACAGCAATATCATTCACATGGATGACAATTTAATGTATTTGTCGGGTTATCGAAGTTGGTAAACATCCTTTTCAAAGGTCCTGAGACAGCAAATATTGAGTATTTGTTGATTTTGGTACCACATAATCCATTGTGTCTATTGCTTCCTGAACATTTTGCTAATTCCTAATGAGGTACTCATACTTCTTTTGGTCATTATATCTCGAAAGGAAATCAATGGCTTAGTTAGTCCTCCACATTTCAGAAACTAATGCTCCCAAATTGATTTGGATGCAAAGTTAACATACTTGTAGGAGCATTACTCAGATTCATACAGTTTCATATCTTCCAGAGCTGAAAGAGACATAAGAATCAATGACTCCTGATCAAATCCTAAAGCTGTTAATCCCTGCAGTGAGATTGGTTGAATCACTGAGTGGAGAATTTTGAATGTTATCAAAAACAACTCGTCCCCCATATAATAGGCAAAAGTCTTCTTGGTAGTATTATTTTTCATCAACTAGATCCGACACAAAGTATACCAAACTTGATTCTGAAGCAAAATATTGCTGGAGACAGAGTTTCAAAACTGGCCTGTTAACACAGATTGCTCCATGACAAGTTAAATGACTTCATTTATCCCCATTCATGAGAATTATAAAGTGAGGGATATGGCTTGAAGTACGAATGGGGACGTAAACCAACATTTCAGAGCATCAAGTTAGTAAGCATTCAGCCAGGAAAACACTCTCAAAACCATGGTTCCCATTAACATATACACTTACAGTCAAAAGTTATGTAGATTGACACGGTACCTGGCTGCTTGTTCAGCAAAACTCTTGCTGGATTGCTTTTGCCTGAGCACATGCAGATCTCCACCTGGACAGTACTCCATAACTAGGCAAGAGAATTTATCTGTTCTAAAATTGGCATAGAGGGAAGGGAGAAATGGGTGATCAAGCATTTGCAATATCTCTTTTTCAGTTTGAGCTCTATTCGTCTTCTTACGGCTGGCAAGAAAATCATTATCCATAACCTTCACAGCAAATAGGCAGTTTGTGCCAATTAGTTCAGAAAGGTAGACATTCCCAATGTCCCCCCCACCAAGCTTCTTCAGCAGCTTGAAATGTTTGAGGCCTAGGTATCCATGCTGCTTCTGAATACAATGAATAGCTTTCCATCTCAAGTCCTTTGACATGTGAGGCCGATAGCCACTTCGGCTTGATCTACTGAGATAGCTTTCTTCACTAGAGCTCGTGGTACTGCTGTAGTCTCCAATGCTACTTTTCGAACTTTGTGATATCTCTCCCTTCTCCCTTGACCCTGATCTTTCATCAGCCTGCCTAAATTGACTTTTAGTTCTTTTAGTATTGTTTGGAGCGAGACCTGAATTTGTAGGATTGGAGTCCACGTACTTTGAGCTCACCTCTGCACTCGTACTACATATTTCTAGGGAAACCATATTTTCTTCAGGCCCATTTCTAAAGGCAGAGTCAGGGGTCCGGCAAACTTCTTCACTATTACATTGAGAGGAACCACTGGACAGAGTGGATGAGTTGGACATAAGTTTCTTCATAACAAAATTTTTGCCCCTAAAAAGTGGTTTAATTAAGCGTGGACTATTGGCTGCTGATTTGATTGCCTTGTTTGCGCTTGAAACTGATGAACAAGAAGCAGAGTGGAACTTTTCTTCCTGCTCCTTGTCTGGACAAAACGGTGCATCTGGAACTCCAATTGATACAGGAACAAGCTCATCAAGCATCTGAAGTTTTTTGTTACCAGAAGGGCCAATTGGTGAAGGCTCCACTTTCAATTTCTTATTCTCTTCTAATTCTGCATTAGAAAGGTCACTGCAAATTGACAAAGGAACCATCTCACCTTTAGCTGGTGTTTCAGTCGACTCTTCTTTTCGTCTCAATTCATCTGCTGAAAGAGTAGAGGAGCTAGCATGATAATTTGAAAGTTCAATATTGTTCATATGCTCAGATGTGTGTGCGTTGCCAACAAGATTCAATGATGTGCTGCTTTCTGGAACAAGAGATATCTCCACCAAATTTCCTCGACCCTGGTTAAGTGGATAACCAGATTCACCGGCCTCAACAACTACAGCCCTGTAAAGTCTCTTTATATTTCCTGCTTCTGAGTGCCTAGACATACCAGTTTTTGCCAGCCGTTTTTTCAAAGCAGCCATCTCTGATGCCTGAGAGATGCATAATCCTCTTAGTGCCTGCTTCAAACTTGTGGACTCCGAAATTCCAATACCAGATGCCTGAGCAGAACCAACTCGCATTGGTCTTTTCATGGCACTCTTATCTAATCCATCTCTAAAATGGCCTTCCGATTGACCTGAAGCCCTACGAGAATTCTTAATATCTATTGCCTCAAAAAGCTTGCTGATATCATCCTCTATAGAATACTTGTGCCCAGTTCTCAATACCTTGTCCTTAAAACCATTCTCATCTAATCTGTTTTCACAATCAACTTCTTCCACGGACTGAACAATTTCACTCGTGCCAGCCATCATACTTCTCACTCCTATCTCCTCCCAAACAAACTCAAGAAAGATATGGTGTCAAAAGTTAACATTAACCCATCTCAGACAAAGCATTCGAGAAAGGACCACTGCATTCAACCAGGTACGCTTCAAAGCCTCTGATGGAATCCTCAGCCATATTGAAGTCCAAATTCACTTATTGATCAAGATCTTCTACCAATGGCACAATCAGCAGAATCCAACTTCTGTACACAATCAATCCAAGGAAAATGCAAATGAAAAGCACTCAGGAAAGTAATTGCTCAGAAATATCATCAATCAAAATATTCTCCCCATTCCCAGATGTTTTCTTTAAGCATCATTTTATTTCCTGAATTGCTGCTAAAAGGTAAATATCAATGAGTGCTATATGATGTTATCCTACACAACCACCGCATTAACTTAATTTTAAAGCCAGGTAACATCCAATTGGCTTTCGACAATGGAACAACTACCACTTTAACTTCGACAATCAATGACTAATCAACTTTGTTTATGAACATAAACTCTATCTTATTTTACCATATTACAATTTCCAAACTACAATAACCTAATTTCATTTAAACTTCTACTATACACTGTATATCTACTTTACCTCTTCTTTTAAGGCAAAATAAATGATAATAACTGCACCTTATCAACGAGAACGAATATTCAAAAACTAATACTAAGAAAAGGATTGCAAAATTTTCAGGTAAGGAGAAACTACAACTATGTTTATTATCAGTGGATCTATAAACTAATTTCGAAAGAAGATATCATTCAACAAAAGAAGCAAAACAGATATTACTAATCAACAAAAAGGGGCATATGGGCTACGAAAACTAAAACAACAGGAAAGCTAGAAAAATAAGATCATAACAAAAAAGTAGTATCAAAGAAAATAACCAAAAACCCAACTATAAATTTTTTTTTTAACAGAAAACTAAACGATTTAAGAAAACACAATAAAAATTCTGTGGTGAGGGTGATTACTAAACTTAATAACAGAAAACAAAATAAGAACTCGATTGGAGAAAGAAAAGCAAACCTGATGAAAGTAGGCAGAGAAGTTATGTGGGATGAGAGCACTATTGAGCTAAAATATATTCAAAACTTGTTTGAAAGTACTCAAAACAACATAGGCAGGGGAAGGAGAAAATCAGAAAATGATGAAGAGGATGATTTTTTGACTAGTGAAAGTTGAAAAGGCGAAAATACTCTACAAAAGTACAAAGTATTCAGTACTACTGTATTTGAAATAAAAAGCAAGAGAAAAGTTTTGTACTGGAAAACAGCTAAGTTATGGAGAAAAGAGATTTTCAGAGAACAAAAAGGACACAGGAGAAAGAAGAAATGGTTGTTGGGCTTGGTCTTCGCGAACTTATCCCATGTCTGGGTGGATATTGAATAGCCATTTTAGCTTGAGAATTGAATGCTGTGAAGGGGATTAAGATTTTTTTTTTTTTGCAGTTTTTCTCTCTTCTTCTACTATTGGTTTCTAGTTTCTACTACCAACTGGCGGAAACAGAGAAAAGAAGAAACTGGGTAGAGAGAGAGAGAGAGAGGGAGGGAAGGGGAGGGGAGAGGTAGAGTTTGTTTGCGTAGGCTGTATTGTACGTTGGTTGTAGTGTAGGGGCTGTAGCGTAGGGGGTTGCGGGGGAAGAACCCCCGGGGGGGGGGGGTGGGGTGGCCGCTACAGTGTACACGCGAAACTTGAGAGGTCTTGGTGATTTGGTGGCTGGCCTGCCTGCATTGACTGCACTCTCTTTTCTTTTGTGAACATTGAATTGAATGACCAACATTTGACAAAAAAAAAAAAAAAAAAGAATTGAATGAACAACAACTTTCATCTATTTGATACGAGGATACAAGATGAATTCACCTATTTAATACTCGAATCCAACTTTCAATTAGTCGAACTGAATTTGAATAGCAATTTATATTGATAAATTCTTTAAATTTGATTTGAACTCGATTCGATTAGTATATCATTAAAAATTTTATATATAAAAATTCAATTTACTCGAGTTCGAGTTGAACTCGATAAAAGTTTGTTGGAACTGGGTTCCAGAATTGAAAAAGTCAAACACAAACCAAATTTCAAATTCGTCAAAATATTAGGGATATTCGATTTATTTAGGTTGTTTACACCTGTAATTTGATATATTTTTTTATATTATTTGATATGTAAAAAATATAATATTGTTGCATGGTTGAAAAAATTAGTGCATGTAAATATAATATGATTGTACGTCACATGCAGCACCAGATACAACAATAGGACAGAACGTAATTAACCAGACAAAATATACCCAAATTAAATAACACCATCCAATTCTAATATTTATCTTGCAGATATGTTCATGCATCATTTTTTATTCGGCTCCAAAGTAATTCTCATTTGCATTGCTATTTTTTGAAATGTTTGTCAATAGATATACTGTAGTAATTTGATATATTTGAAGTAAAAAAAATGACTAAAAAATATGTTCACCGAAAATGTAAATTTTTTGTTAAACTACAATCCAAACAAGGGTTTTACTTTACAAGAGTTAATCCTCTTTCCGTCTCTTTTTTTTTTTTTTTTTGACGTCTTCTTCAACCAGTATTAGATTTTGCATTTTGAAACGTTTTTAAGCACATTTGGAAGAAAGAGATAGCTAAAATAAGCATACAAGACAAAATAAATTGAATCTATAATAGTACGCCAATTCTTTTGATTGCAGGTTCTTTTCTTTTTTTTTTTTTTTTAAAGCTAACATTTGGACAATCCAAGAGATGTGTAGTAGCGTAATATGAACACTTGAAAAATACATAATTACCAAAAATTATTTCTTGACATATCTGAGGATTCGTTGCCATGTTTTATTCTCTTAAAACGAATTTTAAATGCTTATGGGTGGATTAAAGCAATTACAAATTTAAGAGGGTCATGTGAAACCCGAGAGCAGTTGGAGTTGGCATTTCGAGTTTCTTATTGCATATTTTTCAAGGTATATTTCCCTTATATTTGTCAATTCATAATTCATTTGTTCAACATTCAATCTTTTCTTTCTTCTTACTATTCCTTTAGTACTTTGGTTAATTTTTTTTTTCTTTCTTCTTACTCTTCCTTATATTTTGTGTACATGTAATTTTTCCTCTTAAGATCATGGAATTGAAAAACCCAAATCAAGGTGATTTTCTTGGAAAATGAATATAAAATTTTCTCGTCACTGAACTTGTGAAATTTTTAAATCACCAATACTGAATACTCGCAAAATAAATCAGCTATTGATTTTCATGCTCATAAAACAAAGTATAGTAAATGTTGTCCAAGCATTAGAAGTCTTTTATTTCAAAATTCCCCTTAAACATTTTATTTATTGGAAGGATGGTTTGAGATTAGTTTGTTGCATGCATACAAAGGCATGAACATTTCATTAAAAACTAGTTTATTTTTTAGTAAATTTTATATACACTCACAGTACACTATCATCGTTTGATTTATGACATGTGTGTAAAAATTAAATTTTAAATTTAAATTTTATATAGTTATTATTCATCCAACGATTACAATATATACATTGTCAGTATAGAAAAAATTAATCATTTATTTTTTTAAGGTATATACTTCTCGACCACGAATGCAGGAAAGTCAAAAGGAGTCAAAAGTTTTTCGGCTAAGCTAAAAAGATAGACAGATTGGGTGCGGCCGTTCTTATCGGCATTCAACTAAACTAAACAAAAACGAGCCAAATTAATGGTAGATGTTGGATTGTCTACTTAGAATTCAGTAAACAATGAACCTTTTTTTTTTCGATGAAAACAAGATGAATTGCTCATTTGAATTTGTATGAATATATATTATACGTTACTTTGAGATTTTTTCTTCATTTATTTGCTTTTTCTCTTTCTCAAATATATGTGCATTTTATTTTAGCTATTGACTTTTATTAAACTAAAAGAGAAAAAACTAAAATAAGAAGTTACAAGAAACTTGCTTTTTTTTGAATAAGTAGAGAACATGCCACAAAGCTTTGAGAAAGTTTGTGTGTATTCGGATACAAATATTTTCTCAAATATTATTTTTCTTATATCATAAACATATTTTTAAAGCATTTTTTTATATTTCAAGTTCTTTTTTTTTTATTTCACATTCATCACATCATAAAAGTGTAATAATAATTATTTTAAATAATATTACATTCAAACGCTTTGGAAATATGTAGACAATTGCAAAGTGAAACAATTAATGCAGTTTTTTAGGTAGATTTTAACTACTCTCTGTACTATCTCCTAAAAAAAATTGGGAAGTAACTCTAGCAATTTATTTTGGTACTTTTGTTGTATAAATAATAACTATTACTAAGATTTATGAAAACACAACCCTTAATAATATTGACCTAGCGAAGGTCATCGTTGCATGAAAAACAAAAAATTCAAAGTTTAACATTCCAAACCCAATAAAATTATATCTTAGGGAAAGGTTTGGTGTTTTTTTTTTTTCAGCCTAGCCATGGATCAAGTTCTCAATGCTACCATTCTCTTCTCCTTTGTCTTCCACTTCTCAAAAATGAATTAAGAAAAATATTGTGAATTATTTCATTATGAAAAGAACAAATAGCCAATCATAGATGTTTGATTTTTTTTAATGGATGACAAAAGGAGAGGAAAAAAAAAGATCAGACCTACACAGCTAGCTTGAGCGTAAAGGTTTTCTTCTCACCGACAATAACTGGATTGCATGAAAAACATTACAGTAAAGCTTCGTACATGTACTTGAGACGGTTCATGTCCTGAATGTTTCTCTACATAGGGTTTCCTCCTCTCCTAAAGATAACAATACAGTCTAAAAAATGCCATTCTGTAACCATAAAACGTTCACACAAAAAACTATGGTTTGGTCGGACCTCGAATTCTAGACATTTGGTGCATGGCTGCGACGGTGTCAGCCTCAAGATAATAAACCCAAGTTAGACACAGAACGACAGCATGAACATGATCAAACGACAGCTCTTCATGCTGTCTCCCTCCCTCCCCATTATTCCAGATATGCAATATTGCAGCTCTCATGTCAAAACGTGTTGGTCGAAATGTTTCAAGTCTTTATTCTTTGTATGTATATTTCGGCTGTTCTCATTATTAATGGTTTTGTTTGATTACCTAATTAAGCTGTTAACTGAAGCTCTTGGTACAAAAGAATGAAAACAAAAAAAAAAGTTGATGGTACCGTACGATGATAGAATTCAGTTTAATTGCTAGTATAGTCAATATAAATTGATTCAGTTGCTAAGAACGAACCATCATCAAATTGGTGGGCGATTTGTATTCTCGGATGCATGTTTTAACCTATAATAGTCATTAGACCGGAGCTCATCCAAACTTTTTTCTTAAAAAAAAAATGAACTCGCTAGTATTGGTCCATTGGAGACTGATCTTATTGCTTTCGATATTAAGGTTACTAACTGTGCCAGAAGCCATTCAAATTTTACATTTTCCAACTCTTCTATGGAAAAAAAATGAAAACCATTTGCACAGAGATATCAGTCCATCAATGTAGGACCACTTTTTTTTCTCTCATGTGTCATAATGCAGAAAAGATTACCCTAGTTGGTCTTCTAGTCCCTAAACAGAACAAAATGTAATGATAGTTAAGCATTACAAGATGGTATTTACAGTCAAAAGAGACCAGTAAAAGAGTTCTTTTACTCTGGTTGTTGGAGCCCCTGTTGACTTTCTCATTGCATATACACTCTCCATTGTCACCTTTTGTCTTTTGGGAGGGGTCATACTATTTATGATGCACTTTAAACGCCCCCAAACAATTCAGTTGCAAAGTTGCAATTCACAAGTGGTTGTCTTTCAATCAGCAATATTCTAGTGTTAAAGATCACAAAGAAAGATTATGGCTCTAAGCACTATGGATCGATGACAGAATTAAAAAAATAAATATATATATAGTTTTATACTTCTCCTTAGTAAAAAGGATCTAGTAATTCTTTATTCTCTTTGTTTAGAATGTAAGAACAGGAGTAAAAGGTCGGGCTAGAAAAGGGGTAATTGGAAAGCTTGTCTACCTAAAAATATCAGCACTATTACTTTGCTCTATAGTTTGGTTTCTGTAGCTTATTATTATGATTGATCAAAGGAGAAAAGGCTAATGATTACAACTCCAGCAGAGCTTTCATGCATGAATACAAATAGTTTTCTTTTCCGATTCAAATTCAATTGGTTGCCCAGTAACAAATGCTCCTTTGGTGGTTTGAGTTTTGACCATAAAATGTTCTAATTCTTTGGCCTTAATTTGAGACGATTGGATGCTAATTTGGTTGCCACTGTCCTCTTCGAGGATTGCCATGATATGAATCTATGTATAATAACTGGCTGCCTGCCAATAAGTACCACGTAGTTGAATGGTGGTGCATTCAGGCTAAACAGAAGCTCGAAAACGCAGAAAATTGTTGAAGTGGGAATACAAATCAGGAGAAAGAAATAAAGATCTGACGATTGATGAAGAATTTACTGTGCCATTTTAGCAGATTATGATCATGTAAAGATTTGTTTCCCTATTTCTAATCATTCAATAGTCATGTGTAATATCCAAATTAAATTAAGCATTCAATAATCGGTTGGATGATAAGGTGGGAGATATTACAAGTAAAATGTCCTAAATTCAAGACCTCACACCTATACGAAAAAGAGAAAAAAAAAAAACCTATGGACTTTACGGAAAGAGAATAAACAAAACCTATATATAGGTTAGTGCAGACTGGAGCACTAATTAATGTCGTTGTTGTTGATCTCTTTCTTAAGGTTATGCTTTTAAATTCTTAAGAGAAACGAGAGCCTCCTTTGCAGGTACTATCTGTGGATCCCTAGTTACCAAAATTGCATATGGAATTTATAAGGCAAGTCATAAAATTATTATTAAGTCACATGATAATGGGATAATAGGACTTCTTCAACTTTTGCTAGCAGGCGTCCCAAAAGTGAAGTTAAAAGGAACTTATACAATCAATTGCTCTTGAGTACTTTATTTAAGGAAATAATGGATGTTTACTGTTGCATGAGGAGGATTTATTTTTAGTGCTTGTCAAACAAAAGACGCTAGGATTTGGAAGCAATCAAATCAGAGAAAAGAACTTTCATAGGGATCCCTCTTTTCTCAGCAATAGTAAACTTTGAGAGTCTAAAGTTTAAGCTGGCAAGACTTTCTTGTCTATGCTTAGTTTATCCTTTTTGATAAAAACATCGCAATTTTATTAAAATTTGTATTAATGGGCGAAGTTTTCTTGTTTCATATTTTTCTGGAAGGTTGAGGACAAAGAGATTCTCTTGGAATGATAGAAGCCATTAGGGTGTATTCAAGTCGAGTCGATATCAAATTGTGCACTACTCGAGCTTGACTAGAGGTAAAATAACTAACTCGAGTTCGAACTCGACTTCAGTTTATGTTACTCGATTTCGAGTTTAATTAAATCTAATCGAGTCAAAGTAAGTTCAATCGAGTCTATTTGAGTGTAATTGAACTTAATCGAGTCTATTCGAGTCAAATCAAGCTCACGTAATAAAAATCAATATTTTACATATAATTTTAAATAGTGGACATTATTGATATTTCATAATAATAAATACAAAAATTTAAAAATATATTTATTATAAAAAGCTCGATTAGGCTCGTCAAGCCTTCGAGTATAAAATATTGGAGTTCAAGTTCAACTCGTGAGCTCAAATGAGTAGAGCTCGAGCTCGATCAAAATGAGCTCGAATCGAGCTGTTGACCGAGCAACTTACGAGATCGAGTCGAACTATTTTGTTCAGCATCACCCCTAGAAGCCATACCAACGATCCTTCATTCATTCTAAGATGGGATAAAAAGCCATACCAATTGGCTACATCTAGTCTTGAATATTTATCCTTCTCATTTTCTTGAATTGCAACAAAAAAAAAAAAAATTAAAGTGCCAACTTATTGTTATATCAACCAAAATTTTTTTCTTTGATAGAATTGCATGTCCTGCCTGCCATCATGAATTCTTGTTAATGCGTTCACATGTTTTCTCAACCATAAGCTATACAAGAGTTCGACTTTTTGTCCTAATGTCCTTGACAGATTGTATATTATACCACCACCTTCCAATTGCTTCAAGAAGCAAATCAAGTTCCTTGCAGGCCATAGGACAGCAATTTGTTTTACCTGTCTTGGGTTTTCTTGTCCAAACAGTGAAACAGATTAGACCATAAAGTACCATAAAGATCAATTACAAACGTTTTGGGCCAATATTGTGATAACTTGAACAGAGAAAAGAACATAGAAGTACTATCCGTGGCAAAAAAGCAATCAGTAGTATCTGTTGGCAAGTGCATGTTATCTATTTTGCTCCTCTCAACTGATGCAAGAAACTGTACTACACATCAACAAACTGTCTTTGTTCCAATGCAATATGTGATTGAAGAAATTTCAGCTGTTGGAACAAGACTGTTATTATACTGTTCAATTGGGCATTGCCAAAAATACCAATTAGCATTCACCACATCAGTGTTTCACCATTAAGGAACGTATAGTTATTGATAATTATCCTTTTTGGACACTCATTCTCCATATTTCATTAGTTTTTCAACATTGCAGTAAACTACTTGCCGACACTTGAAAAAATTGCCTTCAAACAATTTGCCATTGGTATGATTTTATCTCAGTTTTAAAACATGTTAACCATAACAGGAAAGATGTGTGTTGTCAATGAGAAAGAATCCCTTTTTTATGGATAAAATAAAAGTCGATATTATTAATAAATTAGTTGAAAATCATCCAACACGATGATTTGTTTGACAAAGAAAATTGTACTAATGACAGAAGATACATAGATCATGTCACATAATGAGAAAGGATCGTTCATATGCTCAAAAACAGTGGAGTATTCAATCCAAGTAAAATGCAGTTGAAGTCTCTAATGAAGTACTAGACATAGCAATAAAAGATTACTTGGTCCTCAAATATAACTTGACTGGAGATATAATTAAGAGTTATGACATGAGCATTTATAGTAGTAACTCAAAGCTTACGGTTAATTCAATAGAAAGGGTCCAGAGTAAATGAAGGCACCCTTCAAGTAATGCACTGACTAGAGTGGCAAATCCTTCTGCAATATCAGAATGCAATAACATTTTTGGTGAAACTCTATAAACTACACAGAATAATTATATTGGCAACAAGAAAGAAAGAAAGAATGCAGAACAAAGAGAGCAATTTTGTGTTGTTAGAAAGAAAAAGACAGAGTGGTTAAACCCCGTAACCACTCTAATATTCCTCAACTTGTCAAATAATTTTGAGTGATTTCCCCCTTAGAACTCGTGAGATTTAATAGTTTCTATTGTTATTCTCGTTGTTCGTATGATGGTGTAGAATTTGGTCATTAGAATATTGTAGGACAAGAATGAAATAGGTTCTGACATTCGAGGAGGCAAGCTAGAGATGGTAATGAATTGGGGCTCAAATAACATAAATTATGATTTGGAGGGCTACTGCAAAAAATCTAAAGTGCGACGGATAATTTTATCTCAATACAGAGCAACTATTAAGCATGTAGTTGTTCCAAAACCAATGAAAAGTTTTATATGAACTTATGGGAATCACCACTTGATTTCATTTAACATGTCAAATGAACTCCATTTAACTTATGAATTAGCAAATGAGGCCCTTATATATCCAAATGGAACTTTTTTATTGGTCTTAAATCAACTACTGGGCATGCCTAATAATTGTTTCACACTGACATAAAATTTGAAAGAGGAAATTGCAACTTGCCCAATGCATGTTGGATAGCACGATAACAAGGTATATTGAGTCAAGGATCAAGGGAGAAAATTTAAGCGAAAAATTCTGAGTTCGAAGCCTCTTACTTGCACTTAAAAAAAAAGAAAAGAAAAGAAAAATCAAGAATACAACATTGTCTAAAATCTTTTAGTTCATAACAAATGCATGGTATCAAAAACAAAAGTAAAATGCTTCTTTTTTTTTATCTAAAAGAAAAAATCTTATTGTTCCCAATGCCATATTATTTGCTTAACTTGTTAGATGAATGCAAAAAAAATCTAGAACTAGCATGAAAGTTCATGTAATTTATGGATAAATCATCAAGGAATATTTATTAAAATGTTTTTTTGAAACTTTTGGAAACATATATAGATCGTAATTTGGAAATTTTAAGACGCGTAGTCGATGGTTTATTTTTCTCCGTTCAACCAAATAAGATGAATGATGAGTATTCGTGAAGCAATTATGCAAAATTAAAGTGACAATATAACCGCCCAATCAATATGACCTCAAATGCAAATTCAATAAGAAGACACATGCACACAACATACTCATATAACATGTATAATTACTTGCACATTAACAATCAAACGATTCAAATCTTAAAAACTTTTACATTTTTTTTTTCCAAATCTCGGTTACTGCGTGTTTACAATCGGTCTTATACTAGGAAGAGAGAGGAAAAGAGATGGAGATGGACGCAACTAAATTATTGAGAATTCAAAAGGAAGTAAATTACCTCAAAAAATGTTCCAAAAATTTTTTGAATGGGAAATGCAAGCAAAGGGTTTCGAAATCCTTACCTACACCAAGGAGATACTTTTGTCCTTCCGAAAGCTTTCACGTGAAACAAACAGAATGCAAGAAAAAATGAAACACGATTTTCAATTTTTTTTTTATTCTTTGAACTATCTTTTCATCTCACATAAATTACATCATAAATTAAAAATGCTAGAGTCTTATTCTAAAATTTTTTTTTAAATAATCCTCTATCCAAACAGACTCAGTAGTAATGGACATAGTAACACTACTACTTTTCCTCTTAACTTGTACCATCATTAAATTATTACCCATAGTAATTTTTCACATCAACTCGTTTTCAGTCTTCGTAATTTACATTGACAACATCCCAAGATCGAAAAATGTAGCAACACTTGGTCACATCCAACCACATTAAGGGCTTAATCTCAACACATAAGCACCAAATTCCATCAATTTGATGAAACCATAAAGTTCAAGGGGGCAAACTACAATTTTTGTTCTCCCTCACATAAAATGAAAACGAACCCAATTTTCCAAGCTAAGGACGCCCAGTCCCAGGTCCCATCCCAACATATAGATACACAAGAAGACGTATAACTCGGGGCCCAATGAAGAGCCAATTTGTCCACTAAATCCGGTTCCCTAAAACCACGTCTTCCCTTCTCACTACATTTCATTGCCCAAAGTCCCACATTTCCCGGCCCATTTAGAGCTCCTTGCCCCGATATCCAGCCCCCCCATCGCCCTCTTCAAAATCCCCACAACCCCCATTTTCCACATCCACTCCCACCATTTCAGTGTTCTTCCACTGGAATAGCCAACTAGCGACCGGAAAAACTAACCAGCCAAGCCAAGCAATGGAGCCATGGCTTGACGACTTAGCCGACGACCTCCAAAGCATGAGTTTCAACTCCACCACCACCGCCACCGACATCCACCGTTCCACGAGTTCCGGTTCGGAGACCACCTGGACTGCAACCTCCTCCTCTTCCTCCTCCGCCCACCACGTCTTCCCTCTTCCCCCTACAGCCCACCAAAAGCCTCACTCCTCCACTCCCTCCGGTGACCCTTGCTGGGACGCCATCCGTCGCGCCCGCTCCTCTTCCCCTTCCTCCACTCTCTCCCTCTCCGACCTCCGCTTCCTCCACCGCCTCGGCTCCGGCGACATCGGGTCCGTCTACCTCTCCGAGATCAAATCTCCCGAGCCCCCTCCTCCTCCTCCTCCTCCTCCTGCTCAGCATTCTTCCTCTACTCAACCGGCGCTTTTCGCCGCCAAAGTAATGGACAAGAGAGAGCTGGCGGGCCGTAATAAAGAAGGAAGAGCGAGGACGGAGAAGGAAATTCTCGAAATGCTAGACCATCCATTTCTGCCCACGCTCTACTCCTCCATTGACTCTCCGAAATGGTCGTGTCTGTTAACGGAGTTCTGCCCCGGCGGCGACCTCCACGTTCTCCGCCAGCGCCAGCCGTTAAAACGATTCCCTGAATCCGCCGTCAGGTACGCAACATTCTGGGCTAATGAGTACATACTTTTTTTGGATTTTGAACATTTGAATATTTGATATGGTGATGATGACGGTGGTGATGACTCCACAAAAGAGAGAGCAGAGAAAGTGATGGATCATGAACAGGGGGTGGTGGTGCGGTCCCCACCACCTGGCCCTGGCGGAGGAGGTGATGGGGAGTCAGTTATATTATGAGGATCACCCCAACTAAATTTTACTGCTAGCAACAGTAGCAGTAGATAGTAAACTATTTCTGGTGTTTTTACCGGGGGCCGGTGATTCTGATGAAGTGGGAATTTTCGTTTTACCCACACTGGTTCAGAATTCAGAGTTCAGAGCTTTCTTTCTGTTCAGTGCAGTCATCAGTGGGGTTGTTTGCTTTTGGCTGCAAAAATTTTTTTTCCCCTTTGTCTGTTTGTGGGTGAAATGGCTTTTTTTATTCTGATTTGATCAGAATAGCTTTTATTGTTCTTTGTTTTTTTTTATTTTGATAAAAAAAAAAATGTAGCTAAAAAGTTGTTTTATGCTAGATTATTACTAGTATATTTAATGATACAAAGTTAAAATTTTAGGTAGCCATAGATTGTAGTAGAAACAAAAAGTTTAGAGAGCAGTAGTAGAGGGGTTTTTAAAATATTATGTTAGATACTATATGCAATAGTAACTACTCTTTTAGCTAAAAATTTAAGAAATGTTTGGATTACAATTTTTCAAAAAAAATTGCTACGTTGTTCTTTTTGGAAACATATTTTTTAATTATCTTTTTCCGTCACATATATCCAATCACTATAATAATTTTTCTACAAAAAAAAAATCTAGAAAAATGCAATCCAAACAAAGCTAATTTTTCTGTGACAAAATTATCAAGATCAAGAACGTCCTTTGACAAACAAAAATGTTGGTTTAGCTCTAATTTTATTTTTTTGCATACTATCCAAATTATAATGGTTAGTCCGGATAATACTTGAAGCCATTTTTCCTTCTATGATCTAACAAGTATCCGAAAGGTATCCTCTTTTTTTTTTTTTTTTGCATATTTGGATAGTACAAAAGTACTAGTAGTAATTTAGGAACTTAATATGAAAATGAAAGTCCAGCTCAAAGAGACGGGGCTTTGTTAAATGCTGTATTTGGGATCACCGTTGGTTGGCTTTGATCACTGACACATGGAGTTGAGGTTGGGATGGAAGACAAAGAATACTTTAAAGTCTTTAGTTTGGGGGTTGGGGAGAAGAGGAAGGGCAGTGTTTATGGTTGACCTTGCTAAGGACATGTGACAGCGGAAGAGTTGGTCACGTGGGCCTCTTGTTCTTTCTAGTTCATTGATTTACTCTCAATTTTCTCACTTGGAAAATGACAAAGCTTCTTCGATCCCAGTTTTTATCTGAGTTAAAATTTTTCTCTTGGGAATTTTCTATTTTGTTTGCTATTGGTCAAGAACCCTGGAGGGTTAATCCAATTTTGTTTGTTCCCCTAGGACCCCCTGGCTTCTCAAATCTCAGCTACGTTAGCTTCTCCGGAATTTCGGGGGCTTGAAAATTTTGGGTTTTTGAATGATATTTTATTACTGTGCTGGTCAATCAGGCATCCAGTTCTTACAAGGAATTGCATGAATAGTGTTCCTGATTTGCCTCTAATCTGTCTAGCTTAATTTGGAATACTGCTTGTGGGTTGTGATTGATTTAACACAAAGTTAGGAATATTTTTTGTAATTATTTTTTCTGATTTGACATTCCTCTGCAAGCTGCATGCATAATTGTTGTGGACAGTTATTTTGAATTTGCTATTTTTAATAGTTTTTATAAAAAAAATTACTGTAGCGATTTGACGTAGTATATGAGATAAAAAGGTAATTGAAAAATGTATACATAAAAAATAGCGTAAATTTTTTTCTGTTAAAAACAGCACACCAAGCAAATTATATTTACGTTTTCTGTAAATATATTATCTAATCACCCTTTTACCAAATATACGTCAAGTCGTCACAATACATCTTTCTACAAAAACTCTAAAAAAAATAGCAATTGAAATAGAAAACCTTACATTTTGATATTGATGATGTTTCTTTACTTTGTCTTTTACCGCAATTTTATATGACCTAATTCATTTGTTACCTTAGGAAGCAAGAAAGGCTGGTAAATTATATAGAAATCAAAGTCAAAAACACATTGCTGTTACATCATTGATGCAACCATCTCTATTTGATTAGGTGGAATTGCTTTTCAATTCAAGGTTGTTGTCATCATTTATTATATAGTTTTTGTATTATGTGGGTGCATTTATGCACAGCCGATGGAAAGCAAACAAAGATAGAGAACAAAAAGAAAGAAAAAAAATTTGATGCCTACAGGCCATAATACGGGGCCCAAGTTACTCAACTCCCCCTCCCTAAGTTGCTTCATTGCTTAGGAAAAGTATTTGAGTCTTACAGACATGACTTGCATTGAAGTCTTCCCACGAGGGAACATATTGGTCCCTATCCATATATATATGATATATCACACACCACCCAATCCATTAATTAGTTTCATAGACAGAATGAGATAATTATTGTTTAAATATGATTAAAGCAAGATTAAAACTGTACCCTTTTCATGAGCTGGTTATGGTGTGATCAAAGAGCATATTTGCTGGATGTTTGTCTAAAATTTTACTGTAATTTACTATAGAGGTTGTAGAAAAAAATTTTGAAGTGTGTAAATTTTTGGATATTTTGAAGTGTATAATTTAAAATTTTTGAGAAGTTTTTGAGATTACTGCAGTTAAAGTTATTAAAAAACTTGTGTGCTTGCCAAACAAGTCCTATAATTGTCTTTGACTAAAAGTTTTAATGGTCTCATGTGTATGTTTCCAGGTTCTACGCATCAGAAGTGGTGGTGGCTTTAGAATACATCCACATGTTGGGAATCGTTTACCGTGATCTTAAGCCTGAGAATGTGTTGGTCCGATCCGACGGTCATATTATGCTGACAGATTTTGACTTATCCCTAAAGTGCGACACATCTACGTCAACGCCGGCTCAAGTGATCTCCAAACAAAATCCACCCAATGCGCCTGCACCAAATGAGTACAGCATTGATCCACCAGCTTTTACCTCAACTTCATGCATTCTTCCCAGCTGCATTGTCCCTGCTGTTTCTTGCTTCCACCCTAAGCGTAAGCGAAAGAAGAAGCCAGGGCAACACAACAGGCCGGAGTTCGTGGCCGAGCCCATTGACGTCCGATCAATGTCGTTTGTCGGGACACATGAGTATCTGGCGCCGGAGATCGTCTCCGGGGAAGGTCATGGTAGTGCAGTGGATTGGTGGACGCTAGGGATATTCATTTTTGAACTGTTCTATGGTGTGACGCCCTTTAGGGGAATGGACCATGAGCTCACACTGGCTAATATCGTAGCTCGAGCCCTTGAGTTCCCAAAAGAGCCGGGGATACCGGCCGGCGCGAAGGACTTGATATCACAGCTTCTCGTGAAGGATCCGGCGAGGCGGATGGGATCAACCATGGGTGCATCAGCCATCAAACACCATCCCTTCTTCCATGGAGTTAATTGGGCACTTTTAAGATGTACATCTCCACCTTTTGTTCCTCCTCCATTTAGTAGAGATGTAATATCGGATGAAAATTGTTCAGAAGACAATAATGCCCCCGTGGATTATTACTAATTACTATGAATAATGAGAAGAAAAAAATTTCTCTAATGCTCATTTCAAGGGCTATCCTCCTACCCCAACCCCCTCCCCCCGGGCCTCTCTCTCTCCCCGGGGGCCCCTTTAAAGCTATGTAAATTAGAGTCTCCACATGAATAAAAACTCTACTCTCATGTATAGATGGATATGTACAGAGATAGGATTGATTTCGCTCACGTAAAATGAAGCTTATATCACCTGGTAAATTTTCTTATGTTTGTGCAATATTAGAAGTTTGCTTTTGTGGAAATTTCACGTTTACCAATGCATTCCTATTGAAACTTTTTATCCCTTTTTTTTTCATATTCATCACGAACCAGTAATTGTGAGCATACTAGAGAATATCATGTCATAAATCCCAATTCTTTAAGATTAATCTTTGCACAATGTTAAAAAAGAAATCCAACGTAACTCTGCTTCACACGTGCGCGCGCGTGTGCACACACATATATATATATATATATAAGAAATTTAATGGTAGCCTTGCTTCACACGCGCACATATATATATATATATATATGTAATATACATAGCTCTACTTCACACGCGTGCGCGCGCACATATATATATATATAAGCAGAGCTACCATTAGAACACAAACATATACGCACACAACAAATGTCAAACAAATGAGATAATGTCATGTTCGTTCATACCCAAAGATTGAATCAAATTAGTTGTTTGTGGTATTGAGTGTTTTTCGGGATATTCATAAGATCCTGTCAACAGCATGAAAATGACGGTGAGACATCCTAATTGAGGTGATAATAGGACCATGTGCACAATTGTCTGTTCATTTACAATAATACAACTGCAAGCGACACAAGAAACTTCTTTTTCAGAGTTTTCTTCCAAGTGATAATAACTAAGCAAATTTCATTTTCTTCTCTTGTAAAGTCAATGCCGGTGTCGGAAGCACCGGCTCTCCATTCTCGACAACGTAAAAGAAAACAAATATGTATATATGCAAAGCAAAATCTATCATAGACGATAATCTGTGTTTGTAGTAACATATGAAGCCTATGGACAATATTTAGTACACCTGAAATATGTTCTCTATGGATTCTGATTTTTAGAAAGCTAAAATCAGAATTTAAAAAAAAGCTAGAGAGAAAATTATTGAACGTATAGCATAATTAATTTACAAAAATTATAAGCTAAAAACATGTCAAAAAATCGGTTGTCAACAAGCCCTGGCTGAAAGGAGTGCAAGCTACATTTTATGTAGAACATGGGCAATACTAAATCAATCTTTTTATCATTTACATTCTTACCATCATTTTTATTATATACTTTTTATTTATTAAATTATATGATATAACAAATAGTGAGAATGCGTGCAAATAACAATTTTCTAAATTCAAGTCATCATGATATCAGAAATATTGTGAAGGGGCCCTTCTGCATGGGAATGGCTTAATGAGATCATAAAGACTAAAGCATGTCCCCCACCCACATGGATTGTTTATTGCATGGATTGACTTGGTGATTGGAGCCTTGTGCTGCAGGCACCAGCAACAAAAGAGCCCTTCTCGTTTTAGTTGTAGGATTTCTTTTTCTTGAGTAGATAAAAAGTTTGGATGACTTCGTCTTTAATCACAATTACGTGCGCACTTCAAATCACAAGTCATTTGTATTCTTACCGATCATCCATCAACATAGTTTTTTCACACAAATAACAAAATTGGAACACACAATCTTTTCTGAAAAAGTAATCTGTTCCAATTAATTGAGCCAACTTATATTAACTTAGTGGTAGATATATTGTAGTAATGGTCTGATTAGTTCAAAGTTTTGTGTGCTATTTGGTCTTTGAACTCAAAGTTAGTAGTGGGGTTTAAGTTGATATGAAACTTCAACAACTGCTTTTGTTATTTATGGGTTGTTTAATAGTGGTAATTATTGTTAGAAGATTATGGTTGTGCTTTCTTGTCACCAAGATTGATTAGCTTCCTTTTGTTTTCTCCTTTTCCTTTTCAATCTTCTGTTTAATGGATATGTTGCTTCATGGCAGGCTCTCCAATAGAGCTGTCCCCTAAAGGCTAAAGTTGACGTCTTCTTTGCTTTCTTCTCTTTGTGTGGTTTTCCATTTGGGGTTCAATTTTTTTCTTTTCTTTTTGGGATCGATTCTCCATGCATGAGTGGTCTCCATAGTTGGTACTTTAGCTTTTAGAACCATTTATGACACGACATGGTCACATCTTTGAAAAAAAAAATTATTTGCATTATTAATTTTGCTACATATTTTGTCCAACAATTTATTTGATAGTTGAAATTCAGCTGCTCGTATGACATGTTTTCGTAGTACACCAGTCCTTTGCACCCCTGCATGCCAGACGTGATCCTCTGTCCATTTTTTCTGTCAAATGTGAAATTACGTAGTTTCACTTACTAATACTGTTGATGTAGCACATAACATTGAATGCATATTTAGGAGGTGTTTGGTAAATGAGTTTCGAATTCAATTTTAGCATGGACGACCTATTTTTTGAATTAACACGACTGCATGTAACTGTAACTCTAACAAACTTAAGGATCTCGTCCTGTGAGTGCTAGAAGAACTTCAACCTGTAACTATACTTGTTGAGTGGTGGTATTGAAATTTTCTATCACGAAATTTTTATATTTTTTGTGAACATATTTTTTATTTATTTTTTTACCTCATATACATCAAATCGTTACAATACTTTTTTTTTATAATAAATTTAAAAAATTGCATTCCAAACGTGCTAGCAAAATAAGCATGAAAATCAGTACTAGTAGTGTTTGGATTTGAGTTTTCTGTAAAAAAATATTTACATTTTTCGTAAATACATTTTCTAGTCATTTTTTTTTAATCTTTTTTTTTACTTCACTATCAACTAAATCAAACAATTTATCATGGGCCGCTATTATAAACACAAAAAGGTTGTTTTGGATAGGTATCTACTTTTGAGGCAAAACATGAAGTAAATAAAGCGTCGTACAAAAATTGTTTAATAAAGAGAACCAGCTGTGTTTTCTAATTTATTGTTCAAAAGAAAATAAAAAGAAGAAAGCGACCTATATCAACTTAGGCTGTTTAGGGGATTAAGATGCAGATTGGTTGTGGATGTTAGACAATGAAATGGGAAGCAACCAAAACATAAAAGATTAAATTGAATGCCTCAGTACAGTAGTATTTAGCTACTTCGATGCTTTTCACATGACATTAATACACTTTGGTCCATTGTGTAAAGTCACACAAAAATGTCACAGCTCAGTTTGGATGGGAGTGTTTTTTAAATATAATAAAAAATTTTAAAAAGTACTCTAAAAGATAATCTAAAAATTAGTTTAAATTTTTTTAAAAATTTTAAAAAATATCTCAAAATATATTCTAGAAACTCTTCTACTCTTAAATATCCCAAAATATTTTCTGAAAATATCTCAAAATATAATCTAAAAACTCTGCTACACCAAAATTTTTCAAAAATACCCCAAAAACAGCCAATCCAAATGGAGCCCACGGGGAATTGGCCCTCCCCGGGGAAAAAAGACATATGAACAAATGATATTTACATTCCAAAATAATTTTTGAAAAAAATGACAATCGGAATTGGCAATATTTTGCTTCAAAAAAGAACTTGAGGCATACCGATCGTGGAGTTTTCAAGCTCTTTTTTTTTTTTGGGTGTAATGGTAGGGTAATGCTACATAAATTCGGAAGAAACTAAACCCTCTTGTAAAAAATTGAGAGCAATGCTAAAACTTATACCCGTTATTTATTGGCAAAAAAAATTTGTTTTACGTAAATATTCTTTTTATACATTTTTTAATTACCTTTTTACAACTTCGCTACATCAAATTCTAAAAAGTGTTACATTTCTCAAAAAATCTTGAAAAATTACAATCCAAACAACCTAGTGTCAAGTTGTTCCATTTTTGGATTTCATATTAGTTCTGTGTTAATGTGCAACTTAAGCCCTTATAAGTTGAGTTGTATTACAAGCAATATTTGCAATCCGTGAAAAAAGAATCATCACATTTTTGTACCTGTGGTGCTAGGCACAGATACAGCTATATTCCCTATACTAGTTTCATTCGAATTGACAAATTAATGATTGTGAAAGAGTTGAGAATTGAGGTAAGGTTAGTCAATATTATTGAAAGAGTTATCCCTGCAGGCTCAAAGCATAAAGATTTGTACTTCTTATTATCATGAAATGCAGATTACCAACCTTAATACTTTGTGTTGTAAATTAGCAAAAAAGTTTTGTTTGAGGTCATTAATCGTTTAGTGTTCTCACGGAGTTGAGATCAATCATCGATGACTACAAACTATTCAAATACGCACCTAACATTCTTGAGAATTATCAATCCTAAAAATATGAAAGAATAGGTTTGTCTAACTTGAGGCTTTTATGCAAAATATTTACTTGCAGTCTTACATCATAAACATATTATTTTCAATCATTTTTTTTATTTTCTAAATTATCCTTTTATTTCATTTACATTAGATCATAAAAATGTGTTATTGTAATTATTTCAAATAATCTCCTCATATTCAAACACACTAAGCACTGTGAAAATGAAAATGGACAGTAGAACAAAAAATGCGAGTAACACCACACACAAATATATATATATATATATATGTATGTATATATGGTGGACACTCTATGCTGTTATTTTCACAAGTTAATTGTCTACTGTGATTTCACAATCTTTAAACCATTTTTTGGATTTCAATAGTCCAAATAAATAATGTAAAAAAAGAGAGGAAATTTTTTTTTTTTTGTAAGAGTTCTTGCTCAAATCGCATCAAGCTTAAATATAGTCTTAAAGTATTTCATTTTATTAGACAAAGTTTATAATGAACTGCACAATAATTTCCAAGTTTTAACAAGTTCACAACGTTGTTCTTAAAGTACTAGTGATAAATCAAATTGGCAAAAATCATTGATTTGGTGAAAATCAACACTGATTAAGATATAATTTATTCCATCATGAAACTATTGCTTGTATAATTAGCATTTTTTGTTCTAGTAAACCTAAAGGTAGAATGAGTTTAAACTTGCCATCTTCGATGTCTGTTTTTAATATCCATATCAACTAATGGCTCATTGGAAGAATCCAGATGGAATTTGAGTCTTATTAACGAGACGAGAGATTGTAACTTTGTTGGGGTCAAGTTATCTTAACCTTCAATTTTCAAGGGTAAAAAGTAAGATTTTAAAAATATCAGGGACTATAACACCAATTCTTCAAAATCAATGTACTCAAGCAGCATCAAAAACCTCCTAAACCCTTAAATTGAACTTTCCCCCGAATAAAGTGGAGAAAAGAAATGGAAGAAGCTGCAGGAGCTCAGAAGGATAATGGTAGCTCAGACACGCCGACACCGACGACGGCGGATGCCACCGCCGACGAGCCCATGGTCGGTCCTGGTCCGGCCCCACAACCACGACGCAAGCGCCCTCTTCAGTTCGAGAAGGCCTATCTCGACTCTCTGCCCTCCGCCAATATGTAAGCACCAAAACTGCAGAATATTCAATATTAGGGCTTGAGATTAATCATTTTTTCTTGAATTTCAGCTGTGTTAAGTTCGCAAAAATCGTAAATTGAGTTATTCTTGGTTACCTGTTTACTCAATTCGAGCTTGTCAGCAACTTATTATTCTGTTTTTTCCCCCTTTCTGTTAAATATCTAATCTTTTACAGTTCTATGCAATTATTGATAACTGAACGTAGTTCACTCTGAAGTTAGTGATCAAATTTTTTGACTATTGATTTATGGGACTGATAGGTTTAGGAACTGTGTTACGTCGACCTAGTAATTCTTTCATGGAAATGCTTTAACAGAATGTATTTCATAGGTGTCGAAGATTAAGCATCTTCATACAAGTAGTCTATACAATGTTTCATGCTCAATGGATATGTCCTAATTTTTCTGAATTACAATAATCTTTCTTCTTGGACTTGTTTTGGTTTTTAATTACATAGCCAACATGCTAAGTTCTGGGCTAGAGTTAATTTAAAAAAAACAAATATTAAAGGTTGCATGTAATTCAAGAATGATTTCTTTAATCAAAATTTTCAGTCAAAGTGAGACTCTAGCACAACTAGGATTCGCCTGGCTAACATAATGGAAAAAAAATTTCATTAGAAGTATTTTATTTTCCACTTGCATGATTTTCTCTTACATGTGTAACAAATCAAGAATGAAAATTGGGGTGCTCTAATCCCAATAACCATATGCAGGTATGAAAAGAGTTATATGCATCGTGATGTGGTCACTCATGTTGCTGTCTCACCTGCTGAATTTTTCATCACTGGAAGTGCCGATGGTAAGATGAAAAACAAGTCCTTAGTGTGAAGTGTCCTTGCACATTTTGGTCTTAACATTTAACTAATTTTCTTGATAACCCTGCAATTTTCTGTTGATTCTTTTTTCAGATTAAGTAAGTGAGCATGACTAATATGGGATGTATTTCGCCATAATTTTCTTTTCTACTCTTTGCATTAGTTTCTTTTTCTTTTTCAATCTTCTCTGGGTCATTTTGTGGCGGTGGGTGACGAGTGGGTTGTGGTGCCATATGGGTTCTTTACTATGGAGATTAAGAAAATTATATTCACTTCCCGTTTAAGCTATGCCTTTTGTACTTTCCTGGTAGAAAGACTAAGTCGAAACAAATTGTGTTGTGTATGATTTTGACTTGTATAGAAAAGCATCTAATGGTAGTAAAGTTAAATGAATTGTTATGGGAACTTTTACTTTGATAAGTTTAAGTATTGTGAAAGATTTCTTTATAAGTTCAGCGGTTTAACAAATTAAAAAACATGAAAGGTGTTATGAAGGGAGTAATTGATTACATGTGAAAAGATTGGACAGATCAGAAAGAGCTGCTTTACTTGCCATTTCCTTTATCCATTATTGTAAGCAATGGCCTCTCATTTGACCTATGGAAGAAAAAAAATTAACCAGATGATGAATGTATCGACTTTTTATATTGGATATGGAATAAGGATTTCCATTTGACTTGTAAGAAGTATGTAGAGGTTAAGGTTGTTGTATATAAGGTTAAATGTGCCCTTACTAACCAATTGTTTATTCTCAGGTCACTTGAAGTTCTGGAAGAAAAAGCCTATTGGAATTGAGTTTGCCAAGCATTTCAGATCTCACCTTGGACCGATCGAAGGTCTAGCTGTGAGTTGTGCCTTTCATTTTTTCATGTATCTTGTGTACTTCTTGATTTCTTCATCATTAATAGTGTTTGACTTAAACCTTTCCATCTTCGATCATGCTTAGAATATGAGATTATGAGATCTAACAGTGTGAATGTATGCTGTAATATTGGAAACTTTAGCTTCACTTTCTTGTGGCTATCTGAAATTTGCTTCTTTCCTTCAAGGATCAGAAGTAAAAAAGCATTTAAGTTTGATTTGTTCCATCTTTATTTCACAATCTTCTGAACTTGTTTGATGATTACTTTTACCAAATCTTGGTAACTTGGTTTTTTGATGTTTGTCTTTGATATGCAGATTGCTTTGTTGGTTTATATATTCTTAGTAGTTTCATTTGTCATTGCATCTTGAAATTTCTATCCTTTAACCTTTTGAATCCAACTTATACTGTATTGAAGTTGTCTATTACATAAGAGAAGCTTTAATATCATTAACTCTATATTTTGGCTTGCTGTTGAGGTGGATTTCAAGTGTATTGAATGTTTGTCCGGTTAGACCTCTGTACTTTACTCAGAGGTTTGTCAACTTTATGTCATTATGCAAAATTTATCTACATGATATGTGTCCTTGCCTCCTCTTTTCCACCCTATGTTTTCTGCATTTACTACTGTTTATATTCTTATAATTACAAATTACATTTGTCACCTTGACCTGTTTCATCTTTGCAGGTTAGTGTGGATGGTATGCTTTGCTGTACAATCTCAAATGATCGGTCAGTTAAAATATATGATGTAGTCAATTATGACATGATGGCCATGGTACGCCTCCCTTTCATACCTGGTTGTGCCGAATGGGTTTACAAACAAGGGGATGTCAAGGCTAAGTTGGCTATCAGTGACCGTAATTCCTCATTTGTACATATATATGATGCCAGAGCCGGCACAAATGAGCCCATCATATCTAGAGAGGTGATTGGCTGATCCCATACTTTGACTTGAATTTTATGTTGCTATTCTTCTTCTAGACTCAAAAAGATTGGGAGAAATTATTGATGGTTTCTTTAACTTTTCCATCCAGATACACTTAGGGCCCATTAAAGTAATGAAGTTCAACCAGGTTTTTGACGCCGTCATCTCTGCAGATGATAAAGGAATTATTGAGTACTGGAATCCTGGCACGCTAAAGTTCCCTGAGGATGGGTATGGTCTATGAGTATCAACATTTACAAATAAACGAATTTACACAACTCATCCACAATGTGATTGGACTCATGCCTTGGCCGGAATGTATTTGTCACGATTTTTTTTCCCAATTGAAATTTTTTTGTTTGGTCTTCCCAATTGAAATTCTGAAAGTTGTACATAGCCTTTCCTTTTGCTTGTTTTAGTTGAGAACCTCTTGTGCTTGACCTTGTGGACTGTCCTTGGTCTAAGGGGTTGATTTCCTGATCATTTCAATGTGCATGTAATATTTTCTTCTTTCTTTTCTTATACGATGCAGGATTGGTTTTAGATTGAAAACTGATACAAATCTCTTTGAAATCGTGAAATGCAAGACTACAGTTTCTACTCTAGAGGTAATATTAAAATCTTATATATTTGAAAAGTTATTCATTTGTGTCAAAATTAAGATGATGTTCTTGTTGAATATGAATTTTTATGAGTAATTTCTCCTTTTTTTTTTCAACTGAGACATCTCCAATTAATCAGAATTTAAGTTTCTTTAGTTGTAAATTGTGTTACTCCATATTTGAGATGCACACGCTGCATTATATAATTTTTCCAGGTGAGCCCTGATGGTATGCAGTTTTCCATTACATCACCTGATCGTAGGATCCGCGTGTTCTGGTTCAGAACAGGGAAACTACGACGAGTTTATGATGAATCTCTTGAGGTGACAAGTTACCCTAAAGAACTTCTCATTGAATTTTTTATTTTCTTAATATCGATGTAATAACTTGATGTCTTACTCTTATTGCAGGTGGCCCAAGATCTCCAGAGGAGTGATGTCCCTCTTTACAGGCTAGAAGCTATTGATTTTGGCAGACGCATGGCTGTAGAAAAAGAATTTGAAAAAACAGAAAATGCACCTCAGCCTAATGCAGTTTTTGATGAAAGCTCAAATTTCCTTATTTATGCGACACTTCTAGGGATTAAAGTAAGATTTCAAATTTTTGTATTATGGAGAACAAGAAGATAAGCATCTGTTATAGCATTTTTCTGTAATTTTTCATAGGCTTTTAGTTCATTCCTTGAATATCTCTGAATTTTATTTTATTTTTTTGCATTGTCAGATTATAAATCTACAAACAAATAAAGTTGCGAGAATCCTAGGGAAGGTGGAAAGTAATGACAGATTTTTGAGAATTGCCTTGTATCAAGGTGATCGAGGCAGTAAAAAAGTAAGGAAGATTCCTTCTGCTGCTGTAAATGCTAATGAAAGCAAGGACCCTCTGACAGATCCCACTCTCCTATGCTGTGCTTTCAAGAAGTATAGAATCTATTTATTCAGGTAGTAAGATGTTTTGGCATGTCTAGAATGACTGCTTGTCTTTTGAGTTTTGTGTCTCTTTCGAATCAACTTTACTTCTGCCACTAGCAGTGCCATTCGAGCAGTTTGCCTTATTCACTTCGCTGATGACTAATTGTGCACGTACCTAGAACTGCACAAAGTTCATCAACATGTCAGGATTAGGAAAAGTAGCTGAAGTACTATATTGCGAACTGTTATTGAAACTACTTAAAACTCTTAATGCAAAATTATAATATATAGTAGGCATAGGCAAAGTTCTTTGAAGCTACCGAAACATGTTTGATAGTTGACTTCTATGTATTTGTGTATCTTTTGGTCATGAATATCTTTCCTGGACTTTTTCATGCAGAAATAATTTTATGCTTGTCTGAGTAAGTACTATTTAGACTGGAAGTGGTAGATTCTAACTCTCTTGTATTTTCCATTTGTAAAACACATATTTATTTTGATTGTCTTTTTACAGTCGGAGAGAACCTGAGGAACCAGAAGATCCAACTAAGGGAAGAGATGTATTCAATGAAAAGCCACCTGCTGATGAACTTCTGGCTGTATCAGAGCTTGGAAAGGCAGTCACAACATCCCTTCCGGATAATGTGGTAAGCTCTTTCATCTTCATTCTTCCTTTGCTAAGCTGCCACTTGGTGAAGCCTGTTACTGCTTATAACTTCTATATACAGGGAATGTATGTTCCTAATGAATCTTTGTTAAATGAATGAAGAACCTTGTGAAGTCCAAACTGACTTCTATTCTCGTCATTATCTTACTGCTTGTAAAAGGATTACAGGTTTGTATAAGGAGGTGAACTGTTGTGTAGTAGTTTTTCCCCCCGATTGGACTATTTTTGGAGGTTTTGAACAAATTTGCCTCTTGTGAGAAACTCTTAGAAACTGATTTTTGAATAGCTCATTAGGCCTTTTTCCTTCAAGATTATGGAAAAAAAGATTATGGAGGTGAACTGTTGTGTAGTAGTTTTTCCCCCCGATTGGACTATTTTTGGAGGTTTTGAACAAATTTGCCTCTTGTGAGGAAACTGAAAAAAAGATTATGGAGGTTTCAGTTTTGATATCACTTGGTTTTGGCCAATGTTTGCTATTTGGTCCTTACTATTGCATGAAATTGTTGCATCATTGTCTGCAATATGAATGGATTTTCTCCTTGTAGCTTGCTCACTTTTTAATCTATCTCTATCTCTCAGATCCTTCACACCACTATGGGTGACATTCATATGAAGCTATACCCTGAAGAGTGTCCAAAGACTGTAGAGAATTTTACAACGCATTGCAGAAATGGCTATTATGATAATCTGATTTTTCACCGGGTTATTAAAGGTTTCATGGTACAGACTGGAGATCCATTGGGAGATGGTACTGGCGGGCAATCCATATGGGGAAGGGAGTTTGAGGATGAATTGCACAAAAGGTAAAGCTAGGGTTGCATTTTTTCCTATTTGTTGTACTCCAAAGTTCTTGGTGAGTTTTATCCAATCTCTGTGTGTGTGTACATACATATATATTATATTTATTTCCTTATACTTCTTTGCCAGTGTAATGCTGGATTGTGGATCATAACTTGTGAAGTTTCGTTCAATTGCCACAGTAAAACTGATCTTTTAACTAGCCAACTTATTAGAAACAAAAGCGTGCAGTTGATGGGGTTCTCCGAGTTTATGGATTACAGGCATGATTATGACTTTGTCAATGACCTGCCCTTGCATGGTTCGTATCCGGCTTGGTCTTTGTGTTAAGTATGTTTCTGTGAAACTCCATCGAAAGTTGAACGTGTGATTTTCAGGATTCCCAAAGAGATTGGTCTTGTGAATAGAACAAATGCTCATCTCAACAGTATATCCAGTTATTTCCCAGTTGTTACATAAGGCTCATCTTCTGTTTCCCGAAAAGGTCAATTGCTATAAGTAACTTTGTTGTGTTAGCATTAGCAAGCTTGAGCAAACAATTCAACTGTTCATGCAACCTGCAACAAAGCCACAGCAGCTGTCAAATATTATGCGAAAGCTTATTTTTCTACTGAAATATTTTCAATTTGCACTTTCATTTTCTTATTCTCTGCTTTTCTAAGTATCAACAGATTTTTCTCAATTTAGACAAAAGAAGTTGTTGGATGGCGTGAATTCTAAGTGTTTGTCATTGATGTTGATCAAGTATTGAATCAATGATGCACCTGTTGTGTGGTTGAATGTGGTCTTATAATTATTGTAAGCATTTACTGGTGGATTTGTTAGTTATGTCTTAATTAAAAAGTATTGTCTGTACCCATTTGCACCCACATCCAGACCGCTTTACATGCACTTGGGTATGTTAATTTGTTAACATTGCTGGATAACGTTTTCATGATGCCCATGACATTGTGAATGTCTGTTACTCTTGCATAAAACATCTATACATTTACTTTCATGCAGCTTGCGGCATGATAGGCCTTTTACAGTATCAATGGCTAATGCTGGGCCGAACACAAATGGTTCTCAATTTTTTATCACCACTGTTGCCACTCCATGGTTGGATAACAAACATACAGTTTTTGGCAGAGTTTTAAAAGGAATGGATGTTGTACAGGTATGCACTGCTTAATCATTCAGATGCATGGCACCTTGATAATTCATCATATTCTGTGGAAGTATCCTGGTAGTTGTGTAGATTTCAAGACATTGATTTTCAATTGTATAATTGAGATATCGGCTAAACTTCTATTCCTGGAGACTATGGAATAACAACTTTTCATAATTAACAGGCTATAGAGAAAGTAAAGACTGACAAGGCAGACAAGCCATACCAAGATGTAAAGATTTTGAATGTGACCGTTCCAAAGTCCTAGATTAGATTGGACAGTTCTTTTTCATAGACACTGTTGATGATCCTGGGTCCCTGTTCTCAGTACGAAGAACATTAATTCGTATAATCCCATGGTATGTTTCTCTGAGATGCTCATTTATACAGCTGGATTTTGACCTTTTCTTTTGAAATTTCGTCTTGCTACATGCATCATAACACCATCAGCAACTTCAGAATGTTGATTAGGCACAAAAAGGAGGGGAAGCTATGCTCAATCTGGTTGTTCCAATGTGAAATTTTTGGCTGTCAGTTTCAAATAGTTGGTCGTAAAAATTCATTTAAAGCAGATTTCTCTCTGGACAAAATTACTGACTCGAAATTTTGATCAAATTGTACAAAATGGCACCACTAGTGTACTAGTAAGACTTCATTGACTATTGAGGATTAAACAAATACTGAAGTGGTGATCATCAAATACTTTACTTAGCAAGAGAAGTGAAGAAAAAGGAGGAAAAGTATTAGCAGAAGAAAACTAGGTAGACAATAGTACAGAGAACCCAGCTAGATATTATGACATTAAGACCTTTCTAGTGAGCTGGATGTTAAGCTCTGCAAGGTTCAAGATATAGATTTCTTGCACCTATACGTTTGTATGAAGAGTAATACTTGTGTAGTTTTTAGCAAATAGCAGTCTGCATCACATACTTTTTGAAATTTTATTGGGTGTTTCTGTTGGTGTTAAATGATATATTTTTATTCTTTGTTGTTTACATGCTCCACTCGTTTAGTATCCTAGTCCTGTAACATTAAGTTGGCATAGCTAATTTTTGGGGTCAACTCCTTCACATCCAAATTTGGCAGCTGAGAGGTAAATCGTCGCTGCATTACATGGTGTAATCAGCTTGTTGGCTTCTTTATGCCTCTCATCTTTGACTACCTCTGTTGACACATACTTTAATTTCCTCCCAACCCATCATCCATGTACCTCTTGTAACCTAGCTTGTTTATACTTATAAACTTCTGAGCCGATCTCGCCACTGTTGTTCCAGGCCTAAGTGTGGTGAATGTTGCACAAGAAGGGAAGAGGGGTGTTTCTTCCAGACATTTGATTTGTTCTGATTATTCATCAATTTCAACAACTAGCATGAGTTAAACTTTTTCAACTCTGGAAAAGATGGGAGGATGAGCAGATAGACGAAAATTTGAATTTTCAAACCCTTTACTTTGTATGCTGTGGAAAATCTGCAGTTTTCTTATGGCATGACTTAACAGTAGTGTTATACTTTCTCTTATTGAAGGGTTATATTTGAATATGTTATCAGTAGAATTATCTAATCTCTGGTTCTGCCAGGTACACTGTTTCTGCTTTCTGGGTGATTGTCAACTGAAACGATGGAGATGTAACCATCATGTTGTTTGTTGTAGTTCGGTTAAGGCTTTAATTTAGGTTAGACGCTGACTAAATTTGGGAATTTGACTAGATCCTGCATTCTTATGGTACTAGTTTGCTGGTGCATTGTTGCAAGGTTACATTTATTGTAATAGAACAATAAACTCAATACAAGGACATTGGAGACTTTGCCTGAGAGTCCACACCGTTATACAAGACCCATTTATAAATGGTCGTTATAAATTTGTAAGTTAATAGCTTTTTCATGTATTCACTAGATGGTAGGGCAAGAAAAAGTAAGTCAAAACAAACAACTAGGTTCGGTTGGTTTTGTGCAAAATTGTTTCACATCAGTTGGTTGGCTACAAAAATTATTTTTTAAGAAAGTATATATATATATATATATATAGGGTAAGTTATCATGAAAAACTTTTTATAATTATTATGGGTATTTTTTTGTGCATATTACAATTTTTAGTACTACCACATCCCAAAAGACACTTTTCAGAGATTCAAATCACAATCTGGCCAAATATCTGGGGAAACAGAGAATGAATGCTCTTATACTAGTTTATAGGACATAGTTCTCCCCACTGAATTTTTCCTCAATGCACCTTTAGACGAGGCACATGAAGTTGCTAGCTTCCACAGCTTGACCTAACATGGAATTGAAGCTTCTTTAGTTTCTAAAGCATGTTGCTCCAACCAGCTTGGAACAAGAAAAAAATCCTTGTTACAAATTCCTTTTGATTTTTGTTAAAAACTGTAAGCAAATTTTCTTAAGCCCATCAATCTCCACATGATGAAAAGTTGGATAATCCGGTCATACTTGTCCAATCATCCATGAGCTGATGCTAGACGATTGATTGCACACTTCTGCAAGAAGATTGTTCTCCTCGTCTTCATTCATGATACACAAATACGTCTTGAGGCTTCCATCATTCAACTTATGCATAGGTTGGTCACGCTAAATTCTATGACAATTGAATCCATCAAAGTTCTCTTTTTCTTTAACTACCGCGATCTTAACACTTTAGGTTTCTTTTCAGTTGCTACCTACCTAAAGAAGTAACAACTAGTAGCTAGCATTCTCTGGTTTTGTTTAAGATATCAATGGCCAAGGAACCACATCCGCATGTGTCCTGGCTACTGTCAAATGCTAGCTTCAACTTGGACCCACTCTGATATATGTGGATCATTCATTCACGCAAACTCAGATCAATACCCAAGTTACTATTATATTAACCAAAATGTAGGAGCTTGAAGCAACAATAAGATGGAAAAAAGCATGTTTCAGAACAAGAATGTCGTATCTCTGTCACTCATTTCCTAAACAAAATCAGGGACACCAACTAACACTAAACAGAAACAAAAGCATAACGAAACTTCTAAATGAAAAAGACCAGCACTTTGATACTCCTTAGTCGAAAAGACTGAAGCCCATATCCTGCAAAAAATTCAGAAGTTTGTCAGATTACTTGCTATTGATACAAAAATAAAGGAGGATCACAGTATACAAGCAAGTAGGGGAGGCTTACGTCATCAGACTCCTCTTTCTCTTCTACTTTCTCCTCTTTCTTATCCTCAGCAGCAGGTGCAGCGGCAGCACCTCCAGCTGGAGCAGCGGCAGCAACTGCAACACCAGCACCACCACCAGCGGGTACTGAAGCCAACTTCTCCCTACCAGCTGCAATCAGCTCTGTGATATCCTTACCATCCACTTGAGATAAAAGCAAATCAATTTTTTCATCATCAGCATCAGCTCCAACTGTGAACAACCAACCAAAAAGAACATTAAGTGGGGACATCTAAATAGAATCCAAGTACAACAGAGGACAAATTTGACCCTAACTGTATAATGAAACTGAAAAACTACAACAATACTAATTGATTCAAATGCCCCCCACCTAAAATAGAATTAACCAAAACCTACTGCATTCAGGCTCAAGCACCAAGATCTTAAATTAATGTTTAACGTATATTCCTATATAAAAAGCTACAATTCATAAGCAATGTCTACTGTAACAAAACTAATTAGGCGAGTGGTACTTCAATTCCTTCACATTCTTCAAGAAATGAAAGGATAGTAGCACCTGTGCTCACACATACGCCAACCCTAATCAATTTCGAGATGGGTCAAGTATAACGAAAACTTTACTCACAGAAAAAGGAACCCATAATGAAATTCTTCCCCAAAACCAAAAACCAGAAATGTATCAAACAAGGAATTCACAATAATATAATCAAATACAAATCATATACAACCCTTAAGGTTGAAATTCTCAAGTAGAACCCAAAACCCAAGGTCAAACTACACTGGAATCACTCCCTCCAGTCTCCAAATAGACCATTGCTCACAAACAGTCTGCAATGGAAACTAACAACATATAGATATAGATAGAGAAAGTTCATAAATAAAAGAATCTATCTTTACTAGATAACTTTAAATCCCCATATAGGAATAAGCACCCCAATTAACATCAATAGCATGAGCTTCTCCATTAGAAACAAAATTTTAAACTAATTCTCAAGCACATGTTTTAAACAAAATTTAAAACACTTGCTCTGGTAACATCATAGGGGCAAAACTAGAACGGTAATGAAATAATTTCCAGAAAAAAACCAATAAGAAACAGGGGAAAGAAAGAAAAGTACCGGAAGCAAGGATGGCCTTAATATCCTTGGCAGAGGGACAGGTGTTTCCTCCCAACAAGGCCAACAAATATGCGGCGACCACCTTCATCTCTGAAATCGAGAAAAAAGCAAATAATAATAAGAACACTACTTCATTTATCAAGAAATTCACCCAAAACCCCATATAAAAAGGTGAGAAAAAAAGTTCAAATCGTGCATGCCAGTGGTTGTATCCAGATGGACAGAGAATAGATTACCTGAGATACAGTGGAAATCCGGAAGAATGGAGAGATTGATTGCTGATCGGCTGCGGCGCCCGAAGCTAGGGTTTTAACGCGAGGAAGGTGAAGAAGAACCCTGGGCTCGGCTTTAATATACATGGATCTCCACTTGGACTATTTATCACTAGGGTTTTTTGGGGTTTTGATTAAATCCTGGCCCTCCATTTGCTATAAGTTTCCGAAGGTACCCAGTCAAACACTCCTAAACGTGGGCTCCAATTTTATGGCCCAATAAATAACCCAACCTACAGCTACAGTGAGGCCCTGTTTGGTAACTTAATTCAGTACTTAAATTTAACATGTTCAGCCAAAATATCTTAATTAATTAAGTGACATTGAATTTTCTACGCAAAATTTGCTTCACAAAATAATCGATAAATTATTTTACTTGATATAATATATACTCAAATTTATTATATTTATAATTTAATGAATTTAAATTTTATATTTCAAATTTCAGTTTTATTAAACGCAACACCAAAATCTTGTGGTGTATTTGAAAAGGTTTCAACCTCGTTATCACCCTAGAATACCGGTCCAAAGAGCTCTATAGTCTGTGGCGAAGAACTGAGTTTGTTTGGATAGGAGTTTATTTGGATGATTTATTTCAGATAATTACTGTGGTATTTTTTGTGATATGATGTATGTGAAATAAAAGGGTGATTGAAAAAATAAAAAAAGTGATTGAAATTTTGTGAAGTAAATTATTTTATTTGAAATCATCTCAATCCAAACAAACCCTCCTTCTACAAATTGTACGCTAGTCAAAACTACTAAGGTGCTAAGTCTATAATCCAAGTGCTAGTAAGTGCACGCTAACATGGGAGCACTATTGGCACTTGGCTAACAGAAATCTCTTCCTAGAGAGTTTACTCTAAAAAGAAAAATCAATCTGCTAGAAAGTTATAGTATTTCATTGCAATTTGCTAAAGATCACAATCATTTATTTAACAAAATAATTGTGCTAATTCATTTTTGTGCTAGACAATTCCAAGCAAACAAAAAAGAGCTGTACGTATTTTTGTTGATTTGATTACTTTAGTTATCATTCTTGCCCTGTATAATTTTATCAATTAAAGCATCATCAATATGGAATTTGTAAAGACATATCGAGAATTTAATTGTAGCATTACGCCTCACTTTACCCCTTTGTTTATAGTTAGTTTGGGAGTTCAAATTTGATAAGAAAAGAAAATAAAATGAAACAAATGACTTTCTTGCTGTCGTTTGGACTCTAAGAGAGATAGAAAAGAAAGGAAACCACATGATTTGGACGGATAATCTATAGTTGATAAAGTTTTCCACCCAAATGTGAGGAAGGAAAGTTGAGAAAGAACAAATTTTTATTGACATACACATCTCAGATCATCTCATTTTTTATCAAAACTTTCAAACAACGTTAGAATTTCTTTCCTTCTTTTCTTTCATATTGTAAACTCCCAAACTAACTATTAGTCAAAAATCGAGTTCAACTTTGTTTTGATTTTATGTAAACGCAAAGTAGAATTACCACAAACACCTCCAAGCAGAGGGGCAATTTCGTCACCCCAAACGTTTGTTAACGTTAAAACAAAAGCGCGGGAAACTCCCCCACCCACTGTCACAGTCCCGCCTCTTTCAACCCCATCTTCTTCACTCAAAAAAAGCCTAATTCTCAAGGCGGCTTTCTGTTTTCCTTTCTTGGCTTAGATCCACTAACTCGCTAACTCAGTAACTGAGTTACCGTCCTCTTCTTCTTCTTCCAATTTCTTCTAACAGCTAAATACAGAACCAGATTATAAAAAAAATGAACGGCAGCGATAACAGACGGCGAGATCGCAGAGATACAAGGATTTCCAAGAAGCAGAAGCTAATTCTCAGTGCTGAGGAGCAACTCGAGTCCAAACTCGGCTTCGATCTCTTTACCGAAGGCGATAAACGCCTTGGCTGGCTCCTCACTTTTGCCTCGGTATGGTATTTCATTTCCCTAATGCGCTTTTTTGCACGTTTGCCGTTTGACTCCGCATAACTGATGACGAATTTTTCGCTCTTTTCGTTGGAATTTTAGTCTTCTTGGGAGGATCAAGGGACTCGTAAAGTCTACAGTTGTGTCGACCTTTATTTCGTTTGCCAGGTAAAAAAGAAAAGAGACAAGTGAAATGTATTGAGCTTTAATTTATAAATTTGAGAAAAAGGATAAACTTTCTGGTTTTGAACTTGTTATCATTATGATTTAATGTAGGATGGTTCGACGTTTAAGGCAAAGTACAGGTACAGGCCATATTTTTATGCGGCCACCAAGGTGAGTGAGTTACTTCTCAAAATTTTTAGCATTAAACATTGTAAATTGAAACTTTCTTTGGGCCTTGTACTCTTTTTTTGATGTATTGGTGTTAATTCGATGTGATTATAGCCAAAAATGGAAATGGATGTGGAGGCATATTTGAGACGACGATACGAGGGTCAAATTGCAGAGATTGAAATTATAGAGAAAGAGGATCTCGATCTTGTAAGCTTGATAATTATCTCGTGTCTCACATTTTTATTTTTATAGTATTTGTGTAATTAATAAGGTACTTTGAGTATTACGTGCTGTAGCTACCCATTCGTATTTGATCATTTTGCATCATTGAACTCTTACGTGTGAATTTTTGCACGAGTAACTATTCGAAACTTTTGGTGACAAGGAAAGGTTTTATGCTACTAAATGAGTTGAACTTGATACTATGATTCAGAAGGTTAAAGATGGCTTGCATGTAAAACTGATATTTAGTGTTTTCAAAAAAAGAAAGAAAGAAAGAAAGAAAGAAAGAAAGAAAAGATATTAAACTGAAATTCGTTGTTAATTAAATCGATAGAGGTCTTGGTTTCTAGTCTCATTGAATGTGAGTTGTAGTCTATCCATCTGTTTGGTATTGTTCCCACCAACTGTGGGTTAGATTGTAATATTGCTGAATAGTTGAGTTGTAATCTATGGGTATTGATTGTAGTGTTGCTGAGATGTTGAGTCGTAATTCTGTCCCATCACTGTGGATTAATTGTAATTCGATTAAAGAAAAAGAAAAAAGCTAAAAGAGGTTCTGTTGACCGGTGGAAAAACCAAAAATTTGCTTAATATCATTTGTTTACATAGTAACGTCCCTAATTTTGATATCCTTTACTTGGAATTCTTGATTGTCTGGAATGGGAAACGTTGATGACTTGAATTTATTTTAATCAAGTTTATAATCATATCTCTGTTTCCTGTCAAAAGAGTGGACTGTATAATAAGCTAAACATGCTGGTCCATCTTTGAGCTTCGGTGTTACTGCTGAAGCAGTAAAATTCATCTGGTTCAGTGTTATCTTGTTAATAAACTGGAATGGGGAGAGCTCAGGAACTTCATGGACATATTACTTCACCTAATACTCTATGAGGATGTCTGAGAATGGTTTCAGCATTGAAGTTACTTTATGCTTCATGTCCTTAAAGTGAAAGTGAAAAACTGACAGGGCCAAGGGACTCTGATGTAGAATTCTCACAAGGGACCAAATTTTGCTAACTTTCCTTTATTTCCTTAAGATATAGACTTGCCCACTCCATGGAAATTAGGCTTGAAAAGTGTTCCTGATCTGTGAATTGCTAGTTCTACATGATTGACCTAAAGCTTGAAATTTTTCTTACGCGTTTATATGCCTTACAGAAAAATCACCTCTCTGGCTTATCCAAATCTTATCTGAAGATAGCTTTTGATACTGTTCAACAATTGATGAGTGTCAAGAATGACCTAATGCATATTGTAGAAAGAAACCAAGAAAAGCTTGATGCTAGCGAAGCTTATGAGTTCATCTTGACAGAAAAGAGGTAAAAAAATATCACGTATGGTTCTGCTCTTCTACCTTTATTGAACTTTGTATTTGTTTTTATAGAAGCTTTGTGCATATGTCTGTAGCTACACATTTGTAATTTTGCATTTATATGCGTTTGATCTCTTCCCAATCTTAGTGTATAGATAATCATTTTGTATTTGAGACATGCAGTAAACAAAGGCCTCAAGATTTTATAGATTGTATTACTGACCTCCGGGAGTATGATGTCCCCTATCACGTACGCTTTGCAATTGACAATGGTGATTCTTTTTTCTAGTTTCTGGACTTAAAGATGGTGTTATTTGTTCAACTGCACATTTATGAGCTATTCCTGTCTCATTCATGATTTTTGTGTTATTCAGATGTAAAAAGTGGGCAGTGGTATGATGTTACTGTATCCAGTTCAGGAATTGAACTCCAGAGGAGGACAGATCTCTTGCAACGTGCTGAAGTTCACGTTTGTGCTTTTGATATTGAAACAACAAAGCTGCCTTTGAAATTTCCAGATGCTGAATATGATTCAATAATGATGATCTCTTACATGGTTGATGGACAGGGTTATTTGATTATCAACAGAGAGGTGCTTATACCATAACAATCAAATTGTTCTTCGATTTTTCTTAGATTGAAATGCATGAAAGTTTTGTTTTCTGTGGCCTTTCAAGTTCCTTTTGTTCTTCTTGACTTTAGTAGTTCAAAGGTTAGTGGGAATATAGACTATCATGATAAGCATGTTTCTGAGACGAGTCCTTATACGATGCTCAGATTATCAATTAAATGCATTAGGCCGTTTCCTTTGGTTGTTAATTGGATTTCAAACTCTTAAAAACATTGTTTGGTATTCATGGAATAAATTGATTCATTAGTTGGTTCCTGACTGCTTTTGACTATAATAGTTGGAAATGATTGTTAATAAAAACAACTGGCTATATACTAATGAATTTTGAAGTACATGTTAGCCGCAAATATTCTGCTCAAAATTTTGTTTATCAAGATCATAGTAGGAATCTAGAGGTGAAAAGAAAGGAAAAACAAACAGGGAAGAGAAGGGAGTGGAAAACAGTGGCAAGATTTTGCTTCATGAACTCCTTTACACATGATATCCACATGTAAGATTCAAGCAGGATAGTTTGTAGCTAGCAACATGGTTGTTCAATTGAAAATCTTTATAATCAACAAATACATTACTTGGTCACCATGTAGTTTAGATAGCTATTGCAACGATAGCATCAGAAGAAATCAAGAGAAAATGAAACATGGAAGAGTACTAGCATCAAGCTCATGTGATTGAATTGGACAAAAGGTTGAAGTAAAATGCCTTAATAAAGGTAAAAAGTTAAGGCAGTTGAAATTCTGTGTTCATAAAGATCGTCAAGTTTGAGTCAAAGACTTCCTCATTTACTGTCACACTAATTTCATCACTCTTTGATGTAATGATCTCCATTGCATTCTGCCCTGTCAATTTCTTATATGTATCTCTGTGTTTTATTAGTCTAAAAATGAGAGGAGCTGTGAACAAATATAGATCTTCTGGGTTGGTCCATGAGTTAACCTGGTTGATTGAAACCTATATTGTCCATCAATTCCACAATTGACAAGCATATATTACTTTTCCAGATTCATGACGGATTTTTGCGTCTTAATATTCTTAGCTTAATCTGATAGAACATAGGCATTTGTGTCAATGGACCTTGGAAATGTTGTGCCTTAAAAGCCACTTGCTGTATTCCCTGGGAACCATGAATCTCCCTATCTACTTTTCCTTCAACATTCCATTTAATGCCACTGTTTATAGGAAGTGAGACTTCCTTTTTAAGATTGGAATATCTCTGTTTGGACGTTTCTTCTGCTTTTTTATCCAGTACATCACCTTTGAGTTAAATATTTGTTTCTTGTATCTTCCAGTGTGTTGGGGAAGATATAGAGGACTTAGAGTACACCCCAAAACCAGAATTTGAGGGGTACTTTAAAGTTTCCAATGTGAAAAATGAGGTACTTGATGTGTTTTACTATGTAGCTCTGTTGGAATTCTCCTCCAATACTCTCTTAGCATCTGATGATTAGTTTTCTTTTACAGGAATGGCTTCTTAGAGAGTGGTTTGCACATATGAAAGAAGTGAAGCCGGGGATATATGTCACATACAATGGTGATTTTTTTGACTGGCCATTCTTGGAGAGCAGAGCAGCTCATCATGGTTTTAGAATGAATGATGTATGAATGGATACTGTCCTTTGGCCTTTTTTAGCACTTTGTCATGGTTTTATTTTTTATTTTTATTTTTGTTTGTATTGATTGCTTGACTAGGCAGTTTGGAAGCTGTGAATGTGCATTTTAATTTGCAATTTGAATAAAATTTTAAGGGGAAAGTTCGCGAAATTGAACTTTGTAGTCAACGTCCTCTTTCTCCCCCCTCCCTTGCAAAATGTTGGGTTGTTTGCTGAGTGGATTGAAATTGCAATTTTTAAATGGGTTACTAAATGCAAGGTGTTAAGCATACAAAACAGCTTTTCAAGTCAAATATTTTCAGTGGCACATTGAGTTTGTTCGGCTAACAAAGAGGAGTTTTGCTACCACTTGTTGGTTAGATGTGCTGATGAGTCTTCTTCATTTTAATTTTGCATTGCGCTGTATATCCCCGCAAGGCTAATTCTTCAACTTGTAAGATCAATAGTTAAATAAAGAGGATCTGTCTATTTGCTTGCATAAATAAGGATATTTCCCACCTTCTGCCATTGGGTGAGGCTTTGGATTTGCTCTTTAAAGAAGAGTTAAGACTCAAGAAATGAACTGGCTTGCAGAAAGTGGGGTTGGGGGCTGGTTCTGGAGGAATCAACTACATGGTGTTAGACTTAGTTGAATTTAATTTTCTGAGCTTTATGGTTAATTTTGATTTGAGCGTTGGCTGCTGGCATGCTTCTGCTTTTTCCAAGTTGGCATACATATTTGCTGGCCTAGAATTTCAATGTGGTTTTTTTATATATGGTCCAATGTGCAAGTTTACATATTGTTTGTCTTGTTTTATCTGGTCATTCCTTCTTTTTGTTTTGCAGGAGCTTGGGTTTCAGTGTGACAAGAATCAAGGCGAATGTCGTGCTAAATTTGCCTGTCATTTGGATTGCTTTGCTTGGGTAAAACGTGATAGTTATCTTCCTCAGGGAAGCCATGGCCTGAAGGTGAAATCCTTTGCCTTTGTTTCGTCAGTGCTCATTGGATAATTTTTATTTTTCTTATACCTTCTGTTGTTCAAATTGTGCGTTGAAAGTTACTAAACTCTTTTGCTACCTGTAAGAGTCCAGCTGATATTAGAACAAAACTTTGGGTAACTCAATCGTCAGAATTCCCTTTGATGGCACTTAAGTTCTGTTAATTGTGCAAAGTTAACTTGAAAATTAGAAGAATGCAGAAGAATCTCAGCATTTGGGTCTTACCTTGATTAATATGTTTGATAAGAAAAATATTTTTTTCCTTCCATTGGTGCTCAAGTACTGATTGCTTTTCTGAACTTACTGTTGAAAAGGGTGGAGATGGCCGCTTGATGCATTTTTTGTTAACTTAAAAACTGCAACTAATGTTTCCCCAGAGCCTTATGTTTCAAAATGAAACTTTTGTTGTACATTTATTATTTCAGTCCCACTATATTTACTTTTCAGTCCAACTTGGTTAACTTTGAAGGTGAGTCCAGATATTAAATTTTTCTCACAATTTCAGGCTGTTACAAAGGCCAAACTGGGTTATGACCCTTTGGAGGTAAATCCTGAGGACATGGTTCGCTTTGCAAAGGAAAGGCCCCAGGTACGAGTTGAGTCTATATGTTTCCGTTGCATTTAAAGCATTGCTGCAAATTGAAGAATAAAAAATCTATGCTTCAGCAGAATGCACTAGGTTGTGAAAAACTGTAGACAACCAAATAAAACCAGGATTGGACCATAGAGGATGCATTGAATAATTTAAAGGCCAGCTTATTGGTGTTTTACCTATATTTTCATGAAAACATTGCTATTGCTTTTGTAATGTATTTTGGTGTTCAGAAGTGTATCTTCTTTGTGCCTCGATCTCTTTTCTTAATTTGAACCAGTGATACTTAATTTAACTGTTTCACTGTCATCTCAAAGTCTGAGGGTTGGACTTATCTTTAGAGGGTTTTACTGCTTGTATCGTGATTGCATGAGAAACTTGCATCTTTGTTCATTTTCTTTGTGGTAATAGTTTTAATATAGTGCTTCTGTTTGTTGAAAATTTTCAGATGATGGCTTCCTATTCTGTTTCTGATGCTGTGGCAACCTATTATTTATATATGACCTATGTACATCCCTTCATTTTCTCTCTTGCAACCATTATACCCATGCCTCCAGATGAAGTATTGCGGAAAGGAAGTGGGACTTTATGTGAAATGCTTCTTATGGTCCAGGTGGGTGGTTATAGATTATTATTATTATTATTTTAAATTTATCTTGTAAAGGTCTTGTTAATAGCCTTAGATTAATTTTATTCATGGAGAGCTTACTTATGCCACTTTAGTCTTGTTAATAGCCTTAGATTGATTCCATTCATGGAGAACTTACCTATGCCACATTATCCATCTGTTGTTCTTGTTTTCCTCTTTTGCTTTCTCTATCTCCACTACAGCTTTTACTAAGTGCATGCCAATTTGATCACCAAATCTTATTCCTCAAAATTTGCAGGCTTACAAAGCAAATGTTATCTGTCCAAACAAACACCAATCTGATCCAGAGAAGTTTTACAATAATCAGCTCCTAGAGAGTGAGACATACATTGGTGGCCATGTCGAGTGCCTAGAAAGTGGTGTTTTTAGATCTGATCTTCCAACTAGCTTTAAACTTGATCCATCTGCTTATGAGGTAGTTTTCTTGGTATTCTTAGATGAGCATTTTCAAAAATTTTGATTTTAATTAGTCAACCAGTACCTTGGTTTGGTCATAGAGGCACAAAAGTCATTCCTGCTGATAAGCTTGTCCTATATCTTACCAAGTTGCTTAAATGTCTTTTAAATTGAAAATCAGATAGTTTCTGTTAGCTACCTATGTGCTTATATTTATGATCGAAAAGATGCTATGTGTTTGCTATTTCATGAACAGTTTGCTATCATCTTATATTGAAGAATAAATTTTAGCATACTCTCAGCGAGACATGTAAAAATTTTACCAAATCCACTTCACTATCACTTTAATCATAAGTTTCCTGCTCTACATCATTACTTGAGCATTATGTATTTGGTGTATTTTTATGAATAGTAGTTGATATTTTATTCATTTCATTCGCTAATAGCTTCCTGACTTTGATTTTGGGGGAACTGTATAGTGAGTGTGTCGGTTATCTTAAAAGGTCATGACAACTTCAGTAGAATTTATAATAAACAAGAAAGATGGTTGGGATCTATAAGACTGTCAGGATACAATGACAACTAATGCATTCCAACAAATAAGCTAAATGAGTTGTTCTTGTCTCACCTTTCATCCATGAAGTGATGGAAAAGGCAATATGAGTTTGACTGGATTTTCATAAGTGGGTTAAGGAATTGCTTCTATGATTCTTAATGTTTCATCAAGTTTTGCTACTGTTTTTTCTTTCTGGCCCACGGTTGCTCAGGGCCTAAAAATTTTGACCGAAGATTGACCTAGTTCTTACATGTCCAGCAACTAATTGACAACCTTGATCGTGATCTACAATATGCCATTAGTGTAGAGGGAAAGATGGATCTGGAATCAATCTCAAACTACTACGAAATAAAAGATGCCATCAGTGAAAAGGTAGCACTTTTTTGTCATCTTAGAAACTGAATTGTGGATGGAAAACTCGATGAGAAATGCATTCTGATATGTCTCCATCTGATCTTTTGTTTTGCTTCTCCCTTAACATGCAATGAATTGTCATCTACTGCAACTTTGTTACCTTCCTAACTAAAAAGATTATTAACTTTTTACTGTTAAAGGCAAATGTAACATATAGTTTTGCTGTAATTTTACCAATGGTTTTCTTTCATGACTAGTTACCTGCATCTGGATTCTATTTCATATATAGTTCTTATTTACCTTTACCATATCTGCAGCTTATAAGGTTGCGAGATGACCCTGTACATGAAGAATGTCCTCTCATATATCATCTCGATGTGGCTGCTATGTATCCAAACATTATATTGACAAACAGGCTCCAGGTATGCAGATTATGCAACTTCAACTATTGCATCTTCTTGACAATCTTTGATTTACATAGAATTGGAGAATCAGCAGAAGGGCCAAACTCTTTACATGCAGCTGGATACATCACAGCCTTTTTTAATCATTTTATCCTTTTGGTGCAGCCATATTATCTTCTTGGACACTGCTGGACTACTAAGAATAGCATTTGAATTTGCATTATTATCTTAGAATGTTTCCTTTTGCTGTTAGCTGATGCTTTGAAGGCATTAAGTATGAGTTAATCTGCTTAAGCATTTTTCTTTAGGACATAATTAGTGGCCATCCCATCCCCTTTATGTGAAAACATCATTCTCTTTATGTGCTCTGTTTTAATGACTTTGTATGCAAGATGTTTACATTGAGGGTGATTTAGTAGATTTTGACTAAATTACAATGATCGATATAATTAGTATTACTCCCTTGATTTATGTGCTTTGTCAAATGTGCCAATACAATCTTGGTTCAGTGCAGCTCCACCCTTTGGCTATTGATACTCTGTTGGATTCTTAGGTTTTTTAACAATCTCATGAGATTGCATTGCCCCTTATGCACCTTTTGACAGTCTCTCCTGTCTCAGGCTTCTTCGTTTCCTATCTCTTGCTCTCACCAGTTCTCAGTTTCCGTTTATATGAGCACTGTCATGAGCTTTTTTACTTCTCTCAAATGTCATGTTATGTTACTTTTAGCAAGTTATATGCAATTCTTTGATGCAACTTAGAAGTAGTTGATTTGTATATTATTGACTCGTGCTTGTTCTTTTGAATGCCAGCCACCATCAATTGTCACGGATGAAATTTGCACTGCATGTGACTTCAATCGCCCAGGAAAAAATTGTCTACGAAAACTTGAATGGGTCTGGCGAGGGGAGACCTACATGGCAAAGAGAAGGTTTATTTTTGCATTGTTCTTATCATTGGATAAACTCTTTACGATCTCGTCACTGATAGTTGCTGTTCACTTGCCTGAAATATCAGTGATTATCATCATCTAAAGAGGCAGCTTGAGTCGGAGCTTGTTGAAGGTGCGGATGGGCAATCAGCAAAAACTTTTCTTGAATTGCCGAAAGCAGAGCAACAATCAAAACTGAAAGACCGTCTTAGGAAATATTGCCAAAAGGTACATTTTTCCATTCTATGCCAGTTCAATACAGGTATTTGCCTCAGTCTAACGTTGAACAGCAAGATTTTCTACTTGAGCAGGCTTATAAAAGAGTACTTGACAAACCAGTTACTGAGCTTCGAGAAGCAGGGATCTGTATGCGTGAAAATTCCTTCTATGTTGACACTGTCCGTAGGTAAGCTCTAGTAGTTTTTATCATGTAAACATGCCATTTTTCCTTCGTCTTTGCTGGTTTTGACTCAGTTGTAGTAGGGCATTTCATTAATTTGTTAATGAGCAAAGACGTGAACTAATAATTGTCTTGTTTTAATTAGTTTTCGAGATAGAAGATATGAATACAAAGGTCTTAATAAAGTCTGGAAGGGAAAGTTGTCCGAAGCCAAAGCTAGTGGAAATCCTATGAGGATCCAGGAAGCACAAGTAATCTCTCTCTCTCTCTCTCTCACCCTCCCTCTCTGAAAAGCATTCATACACATATACACAGCTGCACGTGCCTGCCTTTATGCACCATGTGGGAGTTACTTCAATTACAATTAGTATGGAGCTGCTATCAGGCTTAACTAACTCTGCTGCCTCTTTTCCTACTTTGGCAGGACATGGTTGTTCTATATGATTCTTTACAACTTGCTCATAAGTGTATTCTCAACTCTTTCTATGGATATGTCATGCGAAAGTATGAATCAGACACATTCTTCTCATTTGACTTTAGATAATTCTTCCCAAGTTGGTATTTGTTCCCTTTGGATAGTCGTTACAACGTCCTAGTTCTTTTATAGGGGTGCCAGATGGTATTCTATGGAAATGGCTGGAGCTGTTACATATACAGGAGCAAAAATTATTCAGAATGCTCGGTTGCTGATTGAAAGAATTGGAAGACCACTTGAACTAGATACAGACGGAATCTGGTGTGCCTTGCCTGGGTCTTTTCCAGAGAACTTTACCTTTAAAACAAAGTATGCTTCTGATATGCAATGGGCTTAATCTTATTTTACAGAGTTTTCATTCTTCAATGCTTGATAAGCACATTGTTTCATTTTCCTTTAGGCAGTGGGGGTCTGCTTCTCAATTGTCAAAATTAATGCTTTTTTGCTGCATTATTTCTGGAGAAATTAATATGCTTCTGTGGAACACATTCAATTGCAGAGACCCAAAGAAGAAGCTGACAATCTCATACCCATGTGTTATGCTTAATGTCGATGTGGCAAGAAACAACACTAACGATCAATACCAGGTAAGAAGAAAACCTATGTTGTGTCTCTCAAAAAATTGTAAGTCTACTACAGCCATATGGCATACTGTAAACTGACAAAGAAACTGCAATTGTTTTTTCTCTTTTATATTCTTTTAAGCAGTAGTCCTTTTGAACAGATAGAACTGACTGTTAACTCAAATTACGTTCAGACTCTGAAAGATCCTATAACTAGGACCTATACAACGCACAGTGAATGCTCAATTGAGTTTGAAGTTGATGGACCCTATAAGGTGCAGTGCTTGATATCTCATTTGCAAGATGAAATGAAATGATGACTTCTATATGAGCTTGATTAGTATCTACCTTTTTATGTAGTCTGAATTCTTTTTTATTTTCCCCCCGGCATCTAGGCTATGATTCTTCCTGCTTCCAAGGAAGAAGGAATCTTGATAAAGAAGCGTTATGCAGTTTTTAATGATGATGGGACCCTGGCAGAGCTGAAAGGTTTTGAGATTAAACGGCGTGGAGAGCTAAAGCTCATCAAAGTTTTCCAGGTAATTTCCTCAAACAGTTAAATTGCCTACATCATTTAATTAAAGTAGGAGATCAACTAACAAGAGTTGTTTGATGTACAAATTCTGTTACTGATGCATGATGGATAGAAACATGCTTAGCATCATTTGCATTACCAATTTAATTAAACTAAGATCAATTTGAAAACATTTATGAACTTACATTTATGACCTTTAGGTTTCAATATCTAATTGTGTTAGTAGTTGGTTACCAAATCTATTTCACCATTGCGATTCTTTTTCCCTATCTTTTCCTATTTTATCTTTTAATCTTTTGTTACAATTTTTAAGAGTAGATTTAAGGACTCTGCTAATATGCAATGCTGCACCATGGAATAGCAGACAAAAAGTACGAACAATGTACTTTTTGTAGTTATTTGCTTGACATGCAGAAGTTGCTAATTTCTGTTCCAAGGAATACACAAAAGTAAACGTTTTGCAATGTTTGTTGTCCATGTTCTGAGTTAACTGTGGTTATTTTTGTACCCATTTAAGCAATAAATGATGGGCATGTTTGGTTGGTCGGTTCAAATTCCAGAAGTTGAACTTGTACAGAAGAAATGTATCTATAAATGGGGTGTAAAATCCTTTGCTTTATCAGGCTCCTAGCAAACGTCTCTCTCCAATAAAACTATCATGTCATGCAAGTATATGCATTATGAGAATGTTTCCTATGATTGCCTATCTTTCACTTGTGAAAGAAGATGCTCTATGGGGTACCCATGCTTTCCAAGTCTTCCGCTTCTCACTGTTACTCTCTTAATACGATAATATGTAACAAGAGAAAACCATCTCAAAATTCCGTGTAATAAGATCTTTCCTACTTTCTGAATCTTGCAGAAACTTAATTGCGAGTAGAGGGGCAATTAATTGGTTGAAAAATAAATTAATTTGTAAGCTAGGGCCTATTTCTATCCTTATGTATTCATCTTGATTTTGAATGAATGCTCATTCAGAACCTCATGTTATAAGTTTGGCGTACTTAAAAACCTTATAATTGCAGGCTGAACTTTTTGATAAATTTCTGCATGGGTGCACCTTAGAGGAGTGCTATTCAGCTGTTGCTTCTGTTGCAAATCGATGGCTTGATCTTCTCGATGTAAGTTGAACAGATTCTGATATCATTTGGAAGAAAAAGCTTGAAAGTTGCCATGGATCCCATAGTCATTAACTCTTTTGTAGATAGAAATCTTTTGGAATTCTTAAGCTAACATAATTTGCTGTACTGCATTAGCTAAAGATTCAGATTGTGATACTGTATAAACTTTTCTAATTCCCCAGAATCAAGGAAAAGACATTGCAGACAGTGAACTGGTTGATTACATATCAGAATCAAGCACAATGAGCAAGTCCTTAGCAGACTACGGTGAACAAAAGTCTTGCGCTGTTACCACAGCAAAGCGACTAGCTGATTTTTTGGGGGATACAATGGTTAAAGACAAAGGATTACGTTGTCAATATATTGTTGCATGCGAACCAAAGGTATCCATATCTTTAGCTAGGCAAATGGAGATTCTGGCTTTTGACTTTTGCCTTGTCTGCTTGATTCAAATTATGGATAACTCTGAATACTAGATTATTGCTTTCTATATGCATTGAAATATTCTCCATCCTAGATACAATGTACAGAAAGTATCATGACAATCCAGTTTTCTAATTCACACTTGTGGATTTACGGTCTACTAGGCCCTAAATACTGGTCCTTCAGCTTGTGTTCATTATGCATAGAAATCAATGATAAGAAAGTGCTCAAATTTTGTAGACCCTAAACTTACCACACAGGCTGCTGATATGAGATCTCTTAGTGTCTCCCTTTTGTGAATGTTGACTTTTTGCTGTTTGTTCCTATCCTTCTTTCATTCTTCTATTGTTTTTAAATTGCCTTTGAATGAGATCATCTCAAAGCTATGGACTGTCTTGAGCAGGGAACCCCTGTAAGTGAGCGTGCTGTGCCAGTTGCCATATTTGAAACTGAACCTGGTAAAAGTTTCCTTCACTTGGTTAATATGATGAACTTTTATTGATCAAATTGATGACTGCTTTTACGCTTTCTCATTTCAGAGATTATGAAGTTTTATGTAAGGAAGTGGTGCAAGATTTCATCAGATGGTGGCATACGTTCCATTATTGATTGGTCCTATTACAAGCAGCGTCTGAGTTCAGCTATCCAGAAAACAATTACCATTCCGGCTGCAATGCAGAAGGTACTGGATCGAATTGGTAATTGAATCTTCTTTCTTTTATCAAATGTCTAAAGTCAATTTGAAAATGTTTAAGGTGGCCAATCCTGTCCCAAGGGTAATTCATCCCGACTGGCTCCATAAGAAGGTTCGTGAGAAGGACGACAAATATCGCCAGAGGAAATTGGTTGATATCTTTGGTTCCCTGAGTAAAAATAATGGTTTAAAAGGAAGTAGTGATGTTATCAGTAACAAACAGGGAGTTGATGAACAAAATGCTGCAGATCTGGAGGATTTTGGGAAAATTAGTAGGACTTTTCGAGTTGGACCTAGACCTGTTGTTCATTGTTTTGATGCCAATGAAGTGCAGCAATTATCTAAAACAAGCTCTGAATTGGATTGTCCCCCACAACAAAGTATTCGTGATGGAGGCACTCCAAAACTATGGACATCTCCACAAGAAGCTGCTATTTCTAAGGAAAGTATTGACAGGAATGTAGATTATAGAGGATGGCTAGAATTAAAGAAAAGAAAATGGAGGGAGACACGGGAGAAAAGGAAGCGCCAGAGGTAACATTCTTCTTTGATTGGAATATAGGTTATATAATCTTGAAGGGGCAATACTGTTAAAGGCAAACTGTGATTTTATTGATGAAGATAAAATATGACTGTTTGCTCATGTTACTTTATCTTGGATCTCAAGTTATTCAAGTGTTCTGGACCGCAGAGATAGATTTAGCTTTGCAGTTTGAGAATTTAAGATACTATCAAACTGATATTGGAAGGTTTCCCAACTTCTTTTCACCCATCCAAAGCAGTGCAGGTCCTTTACACAACCACAACTGGTGCTATGGATTGAGCAATGCCTTCTGTCATGAAATATTTGATGTTGTTTTGAGTTTTTACTCTTGTTAAATTTCTTCTTTGAATTTTGCTATGATTCATGTATCCCTACCAGGATCTTCTGCTGCACTAGATGCTTGAAAATATGCTTTGACTTCAGCAATAAGGATTAATACCTGTATCCTAACTTTTCTAAGATGGCGCTGTGTTTTGAAGTTTGCTAATTTTTTAGGTGCTCTTTTGTGCTTTACATCAAGTTCTTATTCTTCTAATCCTGAAATATGTAGATCTCTTCAGTTAGATGTTAATGATTTTGAGTGCTAGAAACTCGCTTTTGACGAGTTTACCAACCATTTAGGTGTCTCAATTATAAAACTTCTAAATTAGCACGCATGCATGCCAGTAACTACATTGATGTGACTGTTGTAGGTTGGACGCTGCAAGGAAATCTAATAAACAGAATGGTATTGATGTACTTCCCGGTTTCATGTTCAAATATGGAAAAGCTAAAAGCCGAGTTGGGGTTAATTCTTATTTTGAGAATCATCAGATGGCACTCACCCGCAGCCATTGGCAGGTGATTCAGATCTCATGCTTTTAACAAAATGACATTTCAACATTAATGGTTTGCTTAGGTTTATCTATGTCCATTCAGATAATCCAGCTCATACCAAGTCCACAGCATGGACATTTTTTTGCCTGGGTAGTGATAGAAGGAGTCATGCGTAAGATTCCTATTACTGTTCCTAGGGTATTTTTCCTCAACTCTAAAGATCCAGTAACAGAAGAATTTCCTGGAAGGCGTGTGAATAAAGTTCTACCACATGGGCATACTAGCTACAATTTAATCGAGGTACAGAAGGTCCAATGAACAAAATGGTCCCAATATAGAAGTTTTGGGTTTTTGTAGTTTTTTTTAAAATTTATTTAATTGATGCCTCAAGGTCATAATTGAAGAAGAACAGTTCAAGGAAGAAAGCAAGAAGCTTGCAGCTCACCTTGCAGATCCTGAAGTGGAGGTCAGCCTACTAAAGATATGCTTTAATTGTTTACACCTTGCTAAAATTGAGCCTATTGCTGTACAGGTTTTATGATTTTTTGGCTGGATTTTCTATTGAAGCCTTTTGACCTGAGTGATGCCATTGTTTATGAACCTTGGGTGACTGACTTACTTATTTGTGAACAGTGCAACTGATTATCATTGAAAATTCATTTTTCCTGGTATTTACAAATTCAGGTAGATACATAATTGCTAATGAATGGGAAGGTCATTTTGGAATATAATGATAAGAATATGATCCAAGTGTTTTCATCACTTCCATTTCGATTGCTACTAAGATTGCAACCTTTTAACTTCATCTAATGTTATGCTGATAAACAATTTATCTGCTCTTGTTACTAGTTTGTGGAACTTTGCTCATCCTTCAATTTGATATCTTTTGCTTTTGTGGTATGTAGAGGGAATGGAAAAGGTGTATAATAGTTTTAGAATCGCTTCTTCGTGCCATTAATGAACTTGTATGTTTCAGATACGATTACTATACAAGGTTATCTGCTATCTTATCTCATGGTTCTTTTCCTCGAAAAATGCCAAGCCAATGGAGTCAGATGTTCTTACTGACTATCAACATGTCTTGATCCTTATATTCTTCTTTTTTCTCCTTTCCCTGGGAGGTTTGCGGGGAGCATCTTTTTTGGTGTTTCTGCAATGTGACAGTGTCAAAGCAATTGGTCTAGCGACACAAATTAAGCCCAAGCTGGAACTAGCTCTTAGATTCTTTCCTCATTCTTGATCTGCTCATGTTCATAGGACCTATAATCAGTTTAATATCATTCTATACACTAACTCCAAATGGAATATGTAACAGGGAATATATGAAACAAATGTGCCTTTGGAGTTTAACGCTATCCTTCAGCTTGGCTGTGTCTGTAAAGTAGATAAGAAAGCCAAAAGGCGAAATGGTCAAGATAGCTGGAGTATGAGTGAACTGCACATGAAAACAACAACTGAGTGCTCATATCTAGAACAATCACTGTCTTTCTTCTACTTGTATCACAGGTAATTGCTATACACTAACATGTTTTGCTGCTCTACTCTAAAGTATATATCTGAAGGTCATACTATTGTAGTATGAACATGGAGTTGTACTTTCAGAAATGCATAGGTTGCTTATATAAATATATCAAGTCCAAAGACATGTCTGTTGCACTTAACCTGCTGCAATGGCTTAATTTTGTAGTAAAAGCTGGTGTAGTAAAAGTATTTGTCAATGGTTTCTTCTTGTATGTGCACAGGGAATTTTGTTTGTCTGCTTCAATATTTTCTGAAGGACAAAGAATATTGCAAACATGAGAAAGCTGATAATTGATCTAGCTGTCTGTTAGTAGCAATAGTTGCTTGAAAAAGGCAGTCAATTTGAAGAAGCCAAATATGACTATGATTTTAGGACTTAGTCTTTTATAGGGAGAAAAGAAATCTTATGGTTGTTTGTTTGCCTTTAACTTGAAGAGCATGATAGATATCAAATGATAATTTCTGGTCATTGTTGTGGTTGCTTTGCATCTTAAAGGAATACATGATGCATTTCCTCTTGTATTTCATATGTGTTGTTATCTGTGCACTACCTCTATATTATAATATTCACACAATTTATTTGATATCGTGTTTCAGTATTTCTGAGGCAAGAGCAATATACGTTGGGTATTTTCCTGCATCTAGATTAATATCAGTACTGGTGGTTAATCCCTTTCAGAACAAAGAACTATCACCTCAAATTCTTGAAAAACTATTTCGAGAAGCTTGCCAGGCATTATCTTTTCAACACCCTAACTCAGCAGAAAGAATGAGTTTCAAGGTGAACTTCTTTTCTGCCCATATGATAATCTTTCTCTGCATCTGACTATTATCATCATTGAATGTGTGCTCTCATTCAGGTAGAGTATGTTGGACATGTCAAGGATGCTGAGAAGAACATGCAAAGAATGATAAATGACTACAGGTTTCTTTTTATTATTTATTATTTTTCCTCTTTCTGTTTTAATTCTGTTCATTGTCCCACTAATCCTTAGTGTCTTGTTTACTCAATCTTCTAATTCTAGCACCTTCTTGCGTGTAGGTTGTTCTGTAAACTCAGAGTACTTTTTGCAACTTTATATGTTTGAGTTGTTTTGGAAAATTCAAGCTAGTAAAATTGCTTCTTTCACAAAAAACTAGATACTGACTAGTGTTGGATGGAAGTTTAAAAGTTGATAGTGATTGCTGTCTGGGAGGAGCTATTCTGAGTACCTTCTGTAATGTGTATAAAATTGTTTCTGGTGATGCATCATAAAAAGTTTCTGTTTTCTTTAGACCTTTTATGAGGTTTAATAATAGTCCGTTATAGAAGGAAGAGCATTAATACTGAAAACCATTTTGCATCATAACATGTGGAGGTTCCTAGAAAAAGATTAATTGCTGTGTCATTTAGATAAAATGTTATGGAGATCTAAGCTACAAAAACTATGCTGTATCGATGTTATCTATTATTTGAATCATTTTATTTTGCATAACAATTTGAATCTGAAATGAATATCCTGTTAATTTAGCATGGTAACTTATGTCCATATTCAGAGTATAACTTAGCCTGTAACATGGTGTGTGGAACATGAAACAAAGAATTAGAAGAATTTTTTTTTTTTCTTGTACTTCATCATTCTTCTCATCATCCAAGCCCCTATTCTATCCGCCCCCAACAACCAAAGCCCTTGAATGCCTTGGAATCTCGGTGGTTCTTTCTTTTGTTTGGAGTCATAGTTTTAAGTTGGCTGACCTCCATCTAGTTTAATTCTAGTACACTACATAAGTTTTAAAACAAAAATCAACTAGGCAAAGTAGAGCTTCAATAATCTTGGTTTTAGAAAATTGCTGCTGGTTTGTCCACAATTTTATAAACTGGATTAGTACATTTTAGTATCTGGCATTGTTGCTAGATAAACTATTTAGCAGATCCATTGTAGTGTAAAAGATCCAAGCTACTCAAGTTTCCCCTTCTTTGACTGATTGCTCAATACTTGATCAGGATAGTCCTAAAGAACATGCCTACTTGAGATCAGTTATGTATCTCATTGAGAAATTAGACTATGCTTGTTCAAAGCCATGTGCTTAAAAGTTGTCAGAAGGGTAAGAACATGCATCCAGGCCCCAAGATGCACTTGAAGTGCCTCTGGCCATGGTATTACATAATTTGGTAATGGTGCATACATCTGTGCATAAGCCTGGCACAGGAGGCGCTTATGTTGCACCCACCCATTTTAAATTCCTAAAATGTTTTCTTCTGAGTTTGTTGCTTGTAACTAGTATTGTAACCTGGTAGATGCTTATATGGAGTCACAACTTGATTGGTCTAACAAGCTGAATTATTTCCCTAACATGCACATGTGTTGCATTTGTTAAAGCAAACACGGGACATTAAAAAGTACTTAACCATCCTTCAGTGCTATGACACTTGCTCTATGGTCGTTGGACGCTTATGGCTAATAAATTATGAGCAGACGGATCCAAAGAATAGAATTGGTCCTTTGGAAAGCCTTCTACTTTCATGCTGGTGGACTCAATAAAGTCATGTCTACATATGCCATCTTTTCATCTGCCTATGGTTGTCTATCTGTTGATTTAGCAGTTCATTTCTCTTTTCTGGATGGTTTTGAATTACTGCTGCAAATGCTTTAACTATTTGGTTCGTGTTTTGAAACTAATTGGTAGAGATCGATATCCTGGGCCTGTAATTGCTGTGATTGAGTGCCCAAATTCTGATTTGCTGAAGTCTAATATACAAGCATTAGATGATTTTCCTTGTGTGAACATTCCTTCCAATGCTCGTGATAGTCAATATCAGGTAACACAGTGAGCTGTTGCTTCAGTAGACATTTCTTGGTGACTTTATTGCTAGCATTCAATTAACAAAGAATGTTTGATGCTTTTCTCTTTAGGCTCTTGGGTGGCAAATTGTTGCTGCAAAAATTGGGATGCATCGATGTGCAGCATCTTCTCAGTGGTTGAAAGAGAGAATCACTCTTTCACGTTATGCTCATGTAAAGTGTCTTTACCATTTAGCATTTATACTGTGTTCATCTGTATAGAAGTGCTTAAAAGTCACATTTAGCAGGTACCACTTGGAAACTTGGAAGTGGATTGGCTCCTACATACAGCAGATATCTTCTTCTCAAGAGCTTTACGTGATCAGCAACAGGTTTTCCTTGATTTACATAATTCTTTGATTCTGTGCCTGATTCGATACTTTTAGTTCTTATCATGATATTTTTGTAGTTAATGTTTCTTAAAATTGAGAACATGTAACCTTTGCCACATTGTGTTTCAAGTACTGGGTGTCAATAGTACTTGGTTGAATTTAGGCTACCTAAGCTGTTTGTGTTCCTGTTTATCTTCTAGGTTCTTTGGATATCTGATAACGGCATCCCAGACCTTGGAGGCGTGAATGAAGAAATGTCAAGCTTCATTGATGAAGTTAGTTTGCAATAAAAAGTCTATTCTTCTCTTCCTTTCAATTCCTTTTCCAAGGGTTTTCTGGGGGTGGGGGTGGGGGACTTTTACCACCATTTTTAATGTCACTGCAAAGTTGTGAAGTTCCTTCCAGTGCTTTCGTCTGCTAAATACTACTACTTGAAAAATAGGTGAATCAACCAATTCTCAACTACCCTGGCGCGTATAGGAAAGTTTCTGTGGAGCTTAAGGTCCATAATATCTCTGTTTATACTCTCTGTTCTATTTTCTTTCTTTTTTTGTTGTCACGCTCTTATATGTTGTTTTAACTATTACTGCTTTTCAGATTCATCACCTGGCTGTTAATGCTCTTCTGAAGAGCAACCAGATAAATGAAATAGAAGGAGGTACTCTGTTTGGACTGGACCAAGACCTGAATCCTGCTACTAAATTTCCAGATGAGCAATATTGCTTTGATGAGGTGACTTCATGTGCACCTGCATTTCGTGTCCTCAAACAGTTGATTCAAAGATGTCTGGCAGATGCAGTTACATCTGGAAATGTATTTGCTGATGCAATGCTGCAACATTTATACAGATGGCTTTGCAGGTATATACTTGTTGCAATTGGGCCATTCCTTTTTGCCCTTTTTCGCTTTTACGGTTTCATAAAACCTTGTTCATTTACACTGCAGCCCAAAGTCTAAACTACATGACCCAGCTATCTATCGCATGCTACATAAGGTAATCACTGGTACAGAAATATATTTGAATTCTTTAGAGGTGCGATCGAAGGAGTCCATTATTCAACAATTCTTTTGCACCAGAAATTCATTTACTATTGCCCCCCCCGCTCCCCGGCCCCCTTTTTGCAATTGTCTTTCCATTTCTCTAAGCTTATCCCCCATAAGTTGTATTAAAACTAAGCTTCAGGTCTAAGAAACATATTTCTTATCAAAGCCTAAGTTGCTGATGAGGAAAGTTAATTTCTTAATGCATTTTTCAGGTTATGCCAAATAAGGTTTTGCATACTAGTGGCTTCTGAGTTTCGCAAACTGGGTTGCAACAATTGTGTTTTGCTAGTTTCTCAAAGTCATTATTGATACAGGAAAAAGTTTGATCTATTAGGCAGCAAAAGCTTTATTGTGATAGTTTGCTCAAGACTCTGCAGACTAGGTTGGTTGGCTCTTAGACTCTTGCATGTCATTCCGCATTCCAAATGATGTTGGCATCTTTGCTTATTCTTGCTACCTCTCTTGGATTTCTATGTACAGAGACTTATTTGCAGTGGATAGAGTTTGGCCTTTGCAGTTCTGGCACTCCTTCCTATTTCATGGATCAGGTAGCTTCCCTACTCTGGATCTTTCCCCCAGACTGTGCATTCATGGATTTGTCATTGTGCTGTTGCCTTTTGAATGTCTACTGTTTTGTATGCATTATCATTTTCCTTAAAAAGTAGGGAACAAAGTTTTTTCATATTAGTCTTCTTAGAGAGGAGTTTCAAGTTGAGAACCATCGTGAATTCACTGCTTGCTGATCTATAAGGGAGATGAAAAAGAGAGTTTGTCCTGATACCAAGTGAGTGATAAGGGAATTATGGACTATAATTGGTAAAGATTATCAAAAACAAAGGAAGGTATTGATAGCACTAAAACATTATGTTGCAAGGGAAGATTTCTTCGAACTTGTCTTGAGTTTCTTTTCACTTTTCTTTTTTCTGTTTGCTTCACTGTGCTGTCATAGTACAATTATGGCGGAATTCAAGCTAGTTTTCAAGA